>NW_023270323.1:40712627-40923184 GCF_011800145.1 Mirounga leonina
GAGCGGCTCTTCGTACCACCGTGGTGTGGCTCAGACCCAGCCAGTCCTGCCATGGGCCAGAAGAGGTGTACTGGACCTAATGTTTGTGCCTCCCCGGCCTCCTTGGGCCACGTACTCCTGGGCCCAGTCATGGGGACCCTCCCCAGCCTCTGCCACAAGCTAGCAGCACATCATTGCCTGTAAGCCTCACTGTCTTCATCCATGTCATAGGGATAAGAACAGCACCTATCCCATTGGCTTATAGAACCACTTTGTGCCTCAGTTTCCTTATCTGCAGGATGAAGTTAATAATATTACCCATTTCTTCCCCCTCCCCCATTTTATAGAGCTGTAATTGACATCCAGACTGTATAAGTTTATGGTGCACAGCATAATGACTTGACATACATATATTGTGGAATGATTATCACAGTAACTTTAGTTAGCATCTATCATCTCATATAATGTCACTTATTTCAAATGATTGCTGTAAGGATTAAATGGGTTGTAATCTTTTAACGTGGTTTAGCCCTTAAAACAGTGTCTGGTGCTAATAAGTACCATATAAAGTTTATTGTTGTTACTCTATTTTCAAGTTAGAGTTGCTTCATCAAAGTTTCTTCGTGAAGCCCAGGACTTAGGAAATGAATATATTTAAGCGTCACAGAATTGTAGCCTTGTAGAATTGAAACGTATTTTTAAAAAATTAATCTAGTCCAAACCTTTTGCGTTATAAATGGTAAAAACAGGCTCATACCCGAGATCGGCCAGCCCGTAACGGCAGGGCTGGGACTAGACCCTGTCCAGAGCTCTTTCCAACATGCCACACTGCTCCACACTGACTGAATACAGACCATGTGCCAATGGCCTTGATTAAGCCAGAGCCTTTGCTACGACAGTCAAGCTTGGGTCCACAAAGCAACACAGAAGCTTAATGGCAGAATTTGGAGATTACCCCCAATACCACCACCACCCCCCATCTTTGGCTTGGGAATGCCTATTGAAACCTGATTCTTTAATCCCATAATATGAAGAGATGTTCCAGAGCTCCTCCTTGGGCCTCCACCCTTCGGCCAGAATTCCAGGCATTAGGTAGGAAAGTTCTTCTGATTCTTCCTAAATGAACTCTCTAGTCTGTACCACCCCTTAATTCTCCCTAAGTCTCTTGCCCAGGGAGAGTTTATGTAATATTCTGCTAAGGTCCAAGCACAGTTCTTTTTGGCAGCTGGATGTTAATTAGTCATTGATCTTCGAACTCCGCTTTTTTCAGACTGCTGGGCTGCAACAATGAAAAACAATTGTCTCTTAGAGTGCTTTCTGCAAAACCCCTCATTCATTGTTTCCTCCCCTTTGCCACTGTCATCTCCCCAGTGCGGGCCCTTTTGACATCTTGGTGATTTAGAAGGGGTGCTAGAGTGCATCGGTGAGAAGGGTAGTCTGCAGTGAGCCTGGGTTCGAGCCCTGGCTCCGCCACTCACGTGCAGGCGAGCACTCGTGGGGAAGCTGCCTAACCCCCCTAAGCCTACCTGTGCTAGAGCTGCCTCCAGTTGGCACGTGCGAACAGACTTGGTGCATCTTTTCCCAGCTCAGTGTTCGGTGACTTCCTGCTGGCAGCTTGACATTGGGCATGGTGCCGTTTTACACCAGGGACATTGACAAATGCTGCAGATTAGCATCCTCCTCCCTCCCCAAGATGCTTGTTAAACATCGACCAGCACGTCTCTGCCTCTGAGCCTTCGTTTCTTCATCCATGTAGTGGCGACGACAATAGGATTTACCCCATGGGGCTCTTGTGAGAGTTAAATGAGATCATGTATAACAACACTGTGCAGATCTTGCAGGTTCGATTCCAGATTGCCACAAGAGAGCCAACGTCATGATAGAGCAAGTCAAATGAACTTTTTGGGTTCCCAATGCACATAAAAGTTACATTTACATGATACTGTAGTCTATTAAGTGTTCAATAACATTATGTCTAAAAACAATGTACATACTTTAATTTAAAAATATTGCTAAAAAATGCTAAACCTCATCTTAGCCTTTAGCAAATCATAATCTTTTTGCTGGTGGAGGGTCTTGACTAGATATTGAAGGTTGCTGACAGATCGGGGTGGGTATGAGCAGTTTCTTAAAATAAGACAACAATGAAGCCTGCCACATGTATTGTCTTCCTTTCACAAACGATTTCTCTATAGCACGTGATGCTGTTTGATAGCATCTTATCCACAGTAGAACATCTGTCCAAATTGGAGTCCATCCTCTCAAACCCCGCTGCTGCTTTATCAACTAAGTTTAGGTAAAATTCTACATCTGTCATTGTCATTTTAACAATCTTCACAGCATCTTCCCCAGGCGTAGTTTCCATGTCAAGAGACCACGTTCTTTGCTCGTGAGAAGCAACCCCTCATCTGTTCAGGTCAGATCATGAGTTTGCTGTCATCCAGTCGTCTTTAGGCTCCACTTCTCATTCTAGTTCTCTTGTGATTTCCACCACACCTGCAGTTCCTCCCTCTGCTGAAGTCTGGAACCCCTCAAAGTCCTGCATGAGGGTTGGAATGCACTTCTCCCAAACTCCTATTCATGTTGCTATTTGGAAATCTTCCCATGAATCATGAATGTTCCTAATGGCATCTTGAATGGTGAATCCTTTCCAGAAGGTTTTCAAATTTACTTTGCCTGGCTCCCTCAGAGAAATCATAGTTTATGGCCACTATAGTCTTATAACATTTCTTAGATATTTCTTAACTAATAAGATTTGAAAGTCAAATGAATCCTTAATCCATGAGCTGCAGAATGGATGTTGTGTCAGCAGGCATGGAAGACTGTTAACCTTGTGGTCCATCTCTGTCAGAGCTCTTGGGTGACCAGGTGCATTGTCAATGAGCAGTCACATTTTCAAAGGAAATTTTTTTCTGAGCAGCAGATCTCAACAGTGGGCTTAAGGTATTCAGTCCATGTTGTAAAGAGATATGCTGTCATCCAGGCTTAGTTGTGTCATTGCTAAAGCATAAGCAGAGTAGATTCAGCATCATTCTTAAAGGCACTAGGATTTTTGAGATGGTAAATGGGCATTGGCTTCAACCTAACGTCACCAGCTGCATCAGTCCCTCACAAGAGAGTCAGCCTGTCCTTTGAAGATTTGAAGCTAGACATTGACTTGACTTCTCCTCTCTAGCTATGGAAGTTCTAGATGCAGGGTTGCCACAAGCCTTCAATTTGTCAAAAATGCAGTATCTGCAAAGAACAATCAAACGAAGCACAATAAAACAAGGTATGGCTGTATGTAAAATACCCAGGAAGCATCTGGCCTAGAGGGATCGGTGTCTTCACTGTTATTATCCACCTCCTAATTAGTCTAGTGTCTCCTAGCTATTTCCACTCTAGCCCATCACTTAGTCACTCAACAAACACTATATTCAGCTCTGCCACGCTCCATTCTCCCTACATCAAGTCTCTCCTCCTTTCCTATAGCCTGTGGTAATTTTTCCCAAACCCAACCATACCGCAGACGTATTCTGAATCACAGTTTCTGTGAATGAGGGGTGAGAAGGACAGAAGATTCGAGTGAGAGGAAGGGAAAGAGAAAACGTAGCTGTAAACAGCAGCCTCACCACTCCAGAGGCTACATGGCGAAGTGCTTCCACTAATTATTTGCTGTCCTGGAACTGACATTCCCACATCCCATGTTTATGCATCAGCAGAACATGAGCAGCTGCACCTGTGTGTGTGTGCGTGGGCACAGGCATGTGCCCACGCACACGCACGCACACGCGCACACACACACACACACCACCCAGCGTGGGGAGGATTTCTCAAGTTTAAACCTGATGATGGTCAAAGCTTCTCCAATGGAAGGTGCTGCCTTCCATTCAGTACTTCTGGGATGTTCTCCAGGCCCTTTGCTGTCTATTCTATTTCCCGTTTGGCTTCCAGCATTCTTGTCTGTCAAGATCATCACCTCTTGATGGGAGGAGGGAAAGCATGTTACACTGAGACTGTGCCCACGAGATGCCAAAAAGCCATCGAGCCTGACTGCATACAAAAACTAACTTTTTCCTGACCTAACCGGCTACTTATGTGGTTTGCTGGCTTCAGAAAATCTGCTTTGTGATTTGGTCTGAGCTCCGACAGAGTGGTGGGAGGTAGCTGAAACTCTTAACTGTTTTTACTTTTAAGGTTTACAAGGTTAAATATTGAGGCCAGGGCTCCACACACACACAACTTTGAAAAGAGGGCAGGGAGACGTGTTTTTCCACTCACTCTTTCCAACTTCTTTTACCCACATCCTTACCACAGCTTGCCGGGCTCTTCCCTGATTTTCCGGCTGGCCAGTTCACATCCCTCTCCTGACTCCCCCCTAAACCCCATAAACCTCATCGAGATCACTTGGTTGTCTTCCTAGCTGACTTGCTCCAGATGCAGACAAATCTCCTCCCTTCTCAGTTCAGTGCAGCAGAATTTGGACGGTTTTAGAAAGAGCTTCAATAAGAACCTAAAGGGCAAGCTAGTATTGAGCTGGTATTCACTAGTACGACTCTACTCATTATAAAGATATTGAAATATTGTGTATGACACCATCTTATATAGAGAAAACCCGAAATACTCCCCCCCCAAAAAAAACTGTTAGCAGTAATAAAATTCAGTAAAGTTGCAGGATACGAAATCAACATACAAACATCAGTAACATTTCTATACAGTAATAGCAAACTATCCAAAAATTAAATAAGGAAAACCATCCCATTTACAATAGCATCAAAAACCATAAAAGACTTAGGAATAAATTTCACCAAGGAGATTAAATAGCTGTACACGGAAAACTATAAAACATGATGAGAGAAATTAAAGAACACACAAAACAATGGAAGATACCCTGTGTTCATGGATTGGAAGAATGAATATTATTAAAAATGTCCATCCATGGGCGCCTGGGTGGCTCAGTTGGTTAAGCGACTGCCTTCGGCTCAGGTCATGATCCTGGAGTCCCAGGATCGAGTCCCACATCGGGCTCCCTGCTCGGCAGGAAGTCTGCTTCTCCCTCTGACCCTCCCCCCTCTCATGTGCTCTCTGTCTCTCTCATTCTCTCTGTCTCAAATAAATAAATAAAATCTTTAAAAAAAATAAAAAAATAAAAAAAATAAAAATAAAAATGTCCATCCAACCCAAAGTGATCTACAGATTCAATGCAGTCCCTTCCAAAATTCCAATGGCATTTTTCACGGAAATAGAAGCAAACAATTCTAAAATTCAAGACAACTTCAAAAGACTCCAAGTAGCCAAATCAATCTTGCACGAAAAGAACAAACCTGGGGGATCACACTTCCTGATTTTAAAATGTACTACAAAGCCATAATAATCAAAACAGTGTGGTACTAGCATAAACACAGACCTGTGGTACAGAATAGAGAATCTAGAAATAAATCCATGCATTTACAGTCCGTTGACCTTTGACAAACGTGCCAAGAACACACGAGGGGGGGACAGGAGAGTCTCTCCAATAAATGGTGTTGGAAAAGCTGGATATCCGTGTACATAAGACTGAAATTAGACCCTTCTCTCACACCATATACAAAAATCAACTCAAAATGTATTAAAGACTTAAACGTAAGACCTGAAACTGTGAAACTACTGGAAGAAAACAGGAGAAAAAGTTCTTGACATTGGTCTGGGCAATGATTTTTTGGATATGACCCCAACAGAATAGGCAGCAAAAGCAGAAATAGACAAATGGGACTGCATCAAACCAAAAAACTTCTGCGTAGTAAAGGGAACAGTCAAGAGAGTAAAGCAACAATCTACAGAATAGCAGAAAATATTTGCAAACTATACATCTGATAAGGAGTTAATATTCAAGATATATAAGGAACTCAAACAACTACAGCAAGAAAACAGGTAACTCTATTAGAAAATAGAGAAGTACCTAAATAGACGTTTCTCAAAAGAAGACATACCAAAAAAAACCCACTTCTGTCTTCTTTGGAAGAGAAATTTTAAAATGTTCAGCATCACTAATCATGGGGGAAATACAAAGCAAAACCGCAATGAGATATCACCTCACACCTGTTAGGATGGCTGGTATCAAAAAGACAACAGATGAGTGCTGAGATGTGGACAAAGGGGAATCCTGGTGCGCTGTGGGTGGGAATGTAAATTGGTACCACTGTTATGGACAACAGTATGGAGTTTCCTCAAAAATTAAAAATAGAACTACATATTATGATCTAGCCATTTCCCTGCGGGTATATACACCCAAAGGAAAGAAAATCAGGATCTCAAAGAGCTATCTGCCCTCCCATGTTCATTGCAGCATTATTCACAGTAGCTAAGATACGGCATCAGCTTATTTGTCTATCAACAGATGAAGAAAATATACACACACAGGAATATTATTCAGTCTTGAAAAAGAAGGAAATCCTATCATTTGGGACAACATGGATAAACCTGAAGGACATTATGCTGAGTGAAATAAGGAAGGCACAGAAAAACCAAATACTGCTTGATCTCACTTGTATGTGGAATCTAAGGAAGTCAAACAGAAGCAAAAGCAGATTGGCAGCTGCCAGAGGGGAGGGATGGAGGGAAGGAGGTGATGTTGGTCGAAGCATACACAGTTGTAGTTATGCAGAATGAAGAAACTCTGGAGATCGAATACATAGCATGGTGACTATAGGTAATAATCTGTATTATACACTTGACATTTGCTAAGAGAGTAAGTCTTAATTTCCACACACACACACACACACACCCCTACACAAACGTTAACTATGTGAGGTGATGGATATGTAAATTGAGTTGATTATGGTTCATTTCACCCTGCGCACATACACCAAAACATCACACTGCACACCGTAAATATACTTTTTGTCAGCTATGCCTCAATACAGCTGGGGGAAAAGGGGAGAGATTGAAATGCTTGTATACCAGCTGCTATTCAGCGGCTTCCCAAGTGCCCTGAGAGCCCCTGACCAAAGGCAAGGCCCCTAGTGAAGCAGCCAGGAGAGCTCTGGATCCCTGCCCCAACATGCGGCAAGCATGCGTTTGATTAATCAGTTCTTATCTTTAAAATAGTTGATGGGTGTCTGGGTGGCTCAGTCAGTTAAGCGTCTGCTTTTGGCTCAGGTCATGATCCCGGGGTCATGGGATCAGAGTCCCGCATCGGGTTCCCTGCTCAGTGAGGAGCCTGCTTCTCCCTCTCCCTCTGCCCCTCCCCAGCTTGTGCTCTCTCTCTCTGACAAATAAATAAATAAAATCTTTAAAAAATAATAAAATAAATTTTAAAATAATTGAATATTGCCCCATGCTAAGGGGACTAAATAAGATCACACGTTCCAGAGCTCCGATTCCTCCTCTGAAGTTAAGAGTAGACAGAGATCATATGATACATGTCTTTCTCTGTTTGACTTATTTCACTCAACATAATACCCTCCAGTTCCATCCACGTTGTTGCAAATGGCAAGATTTCATTCCTTTTGATGGCTGCATAATATTCCATTGTATATATATACCACATCTTCTTTATCCATTCATCTGTCGATGGACATCTTGGCTCTTTCCACAGTTTGGCTATTGTAGACATTGCTGCTATAAACATCGGGGTGCATGTAGCCCTTCGGATCCCTACTTTTGTATCTTTGGGGTAAATACCCAGTAGTGCAATTGCTGGATCATATGGTAGCTCTATTTTCAACTCTTTGAGGAACCTCCATACAGTTTTCCAGAGTGGCTGCACCAGCTTGCATTCCCACCAACAGTGCAGGAGGGTTCCCCTTTCTCCACATCCCCGCCAACATCTGTCATTTCCTGACTTGTTAATTTTAGCCATTCTGACTGGTGTGAGGTGGTATCTCATTGAGGTTTTGATTTGGATTTCCCTGATGCCCAGCGATATTGAGCACTTTTTCATGTGTCTGTTGACCATTTGGATGTCTTCTTTGGAAAAATGTCTGTTCATGTCTTCTGCCCATTTCTTGATTGGATTCTTTGTTCTTTGGGTGTTGAGTTTGATGAGTTCTTTATAGATTTTGGATACCAGCCCTTTATCTGATATGTCAAAAAAAAGAAGAAGAAGGTAGCGGGAGGGGAAGAATGAAGCGGGGGAAATCGGAGGGGTAGACGAACCATGAGAGACGATAGACTCTGAAAAACAAACTGAGGGTTCTAGAGGGGAGGGGGGTGGGAGGATGGGTTAGCCTGGTGGTGGGTATTGAGGAGGGCACATTCTGCATGGAGCACTGGGTGTTGTGCACAAACAATGAATCATGGAACACTTCATCTAAAACTAATGATGTAATGTATGGGGATTAACATAAGAATAAAAAAAAAAAAAGAGTGGACAGAGACTGGCAGGCTTCCAAGGGCTGGGGGGCACATCCGGGCTCCTCCCAGAGCAGCCCTGTCCTGGGTAAACTCCCTCGCGGGCTGAGGCCAAGGACACTTCCCTTCTTCTTTTCTGTTTCTGGCCTATAACTTGTCCCCCCACCCGCCACACTCCTAGAAGCAGGAGATTCCTGGCCCAATGGTTCCCAAACAGCCCCTTGAGGATCAGGCCCATCCGTGATGAAGGTCTTACCCACCCGCTGACACGTGATTCATGCAAGAGGCTCATGTGGGGTGGGTTTCATTGTGTTTTGTTTTGTTTTAAAGAGGAGAATGAGGGGCGCCTGGGTGGCTCAGTCGTTAAGCGTCTGCCTTCGGCTCAGGTCATGATCCCAGGGTCCTGGGATCGAGTCCCACATCGGGCTCCCTGCTCGGCAGGAAGCCTGCTTCTCCCTCTCCCACTCCCCCTGCTTGTGTTCCCTCTCTCTGTCAAATAAATAAATAAAATCTTTAAAAAATAATAAAAACTAAATAAATAAATAAAGAGAAGAATGATGGCTTCATTCTATTTATTAATTTTTTTTATTGTGGTGAAATACACATAACAGAATTTTCCTTAACCATTTTTAGATGTACAGTTCAATAGTGTTACATATATTCACGTCGCTTTGCAACCCATTCCCTGAACTGTTTTATCATGTAAAACTGAAACTCTTTACCCATTAAACAGCAACTCCCCAGTTCTCCCCTTCCCCTAGCCTCTTGCGACCACTATCCCACTTTCTGTGTCTGTGAGTTTGACGACTTTAGGTACCATTTATCTGTCAATGGACATTGAGATTGCTTCCAACTTTCAGCTACTGTGAATAATACTGCTACGAACATGAGGGTACAAATATCTCTGAGACCTGGCTTTCAATTCGTTGGGGGATATGCCCAGAAGTAGAAGAGCTAGGTCAGATGGTAGTCTTGTTTTTAATTGTTTTGCAGACCATTCAAGTTCCAGTACCTTGTTCATAATTCTTAGCACCAGGGGGTGGAGGGAATGATTGAGTTCACGTGGCAAGAGATAACATCACAGCATCACTCAGAATATCCAACCCAGGTCATATAAGTGAGGTGACGCTGTACATTAGTGCCTGGTTTTTTAACCAGTAAGACTGTGAGAAGATGGATTGGTGTGTCCTTTTAAATGCCGTTATCTTGAAGGCGGGATACATATTTTAATGATGCTCAGAACACATTCTTGTGAAAGATTCCCTGGGCAGTCAGTCGCCATGCATTCAGAATGGATGTGATTTCTGGAAATAACTGAAAGTGATTCAGAGCCACATCTGGTGAACATGATTGGAATCACGCCGGGAAATGCTAGTTTCATCCAAAAAGAAGATACAGCTACAAAATAATAGAGCTGACTCGTAAACCTTTCTGAAGGCAATTCCAAGAGAGGAATTCAGAAATATTTTGCGTAATGGAAGCATTGCGGGTAGAAGGGGGTAGGTGTACAACTTGACTACTCTGAAGGAAAACTGACAAGTTTAAATTCTGCTGTGAATATTTGGGGGGAGGGGATGAAAACAAAAACCTGGCTTTCCAAGGATACATCGTAACTTACCCCTCTTGGAACGCCACACACAAAATGGCAGCTCACAGGCTGTAGCTTGGCCCATACTTTGGTTTTCTTTGGCTTGCAGAGTATTTTTTTTACATACTCTGAGTATTGAAATTGGGAGATATTTATTTATTTTTTGTCTCAATTTCTGACTAATGAAGAATCAGCAGAATTGGGCCATATGAGCAGGCATGCTCTGGAGCCAGACTGCCTGAGTCTGAAGCCCAGCTCTGCCCCTTTCCACTCATTTGACCTTGGACTTACTTAACCTCTCTGTGCCTCAGGACTCAAAGTAGCTCAGTGAGGAGTTATTTTTCTCATCTGAAAAAGAGGAACAATAATAGTACCTCTTCCTGGGGTTATTGCGAGCTTCAGATGAGGTTAGCTATCTGCCCCAATAATGTAAGCTACACTCTGGGGGCACTGCACCCTCTTTTCTGCAGGGACCAACAGTGGCTGGCCTATGTATGCAGGGCAAACAGAGTCCTGTTGGACACAGTTCCTGGAGAGTCCCCCTCACCCATCGATGTCACCTGCCTGGCCCCTCCCTTAGAGTCGCGGACCGAGCCAAACAGCTGCATTTCCAGAGAAAGAAACAATGACCTCCCCTTCACCAAGACCATCTGGGGTCAGTTCCAGTGCCCCTGAGCCTATAATCCTGGCCCCGTGGCCAAGGCTCTCACCCAGGGCTCCAGTGAATTCTAGCAGCGTCACACAAGCCCTCACAAGCACCCAGACTTGCAGAGCAAATGGAATTTCTTTCTTTCGTCTTGGACAGATATTCCTTCTGGGATAGCAGGCGCCACTTCGCCTTGCCCGCGAGAAATGCCGCTATCTCTTCCAATCTTAATGGCCTTCTCTTTGTTTAAAATTGTAATCTGTTGGAAAGGAACTGAACTCTCCATCGGGACTGGTTGAAGCATCTCATTGGAGTGACTTCCTCTCTGATTTTTGTCTTCGCTCCGTTCGTGTCTGCCCGTTGGGATCTGGGTACTCTGTCTTTGAGGCTTTGGGGAGAAAGGATTCTCAAGTGCGACTTTGCAGGAGGTGACCCTGGTCTGCCCAGGGGCTGCTCATCTTGTTATTCTCTGGCTGTCACTTGCCTTGTCTTTGGTCTGTCCCTCGCTGGCCCGCCCCCACCCGGGCTCTCACAGACCCCGAGCCTGCCTGCGCCCCTGCACTGCCGTCTCTAAAGCCCCACACTGAGGGCCACCTGGCCCCTTCTCTGTGATCTTCTTGGCAAGGTCCCCAAGCAAGCCCTCAATTCACTTCCATACATGCTGCCTGAGCCAGGGGTCCCTAGAAAAGCAGTCGGCTATAAAACTGAAACGTCAGTGTATTATGGGCAGGGAGGGATGAGGATGAAGAGCAACCCCAGGGAAGCCAAAGTGAGGGAAAAGGCTAACTCAAGCAGGGGACAAGAGGCAGCAAGTGCAAGATGACGCGCCAGGAAACGCAGGCGTAGGGATGCCTCTGCAGAGGCTGCAGGGCACCAGGCACGGGAGCACCTCTGGAGAGGCTTCCTGAGTCCTGGAATCATTGATGGGGTGGGGGGAAAGGGGAGAGGCCGAAGGGCAAGGAATGGATCTCCTGGTTCCTTCCCAGTCCCTGTCTCTCCCAGTTCAAACTTAACAAGTCAAAACTCTTCTGCCCTCCTGGGTTGTGTTCCCAGCTCTCTGGGCAGCACTTGAGAGAAGTCAAGTCCATGTCAAGTTGTGCCGCTTCAGAACTTGAAAATGGTTAGGGTTCTGGCTTCAGCTACAATGGCTCCCATGGGACCCACATTTCAGACAGAGAGTAAGGTGAAGAGCACAGCCTGGCTCAGGCCATGTGGCTGCAGGCTGAACTGACAAAGTGGCCTCGTTGCTGGCCCCGGCTGCCTACAATGACAAAAGAGGGGCGGAGGCTGGGGAGGGTCCCCATGACTGGCAGCAGCCCCATGACTGGGCCCAGAAGCACGTGGCCCAAGGAGGCCGGGGAGGCACAAACATTAGGTCCAGTACACCTCTTCTGGCCCATGGCGGGACTGGCTGGGTCTGAGCCACACCACGGTGGTACGAAGAGCCGCTCTGGGAAGCTAACTTCCAGCCTCCCGTCTCCTAACCATGCTGCATGGCTGAGTCTGCTTCTTGGCTCTGGGTGGCCCCAGCTCTGTGGGGGGAGGGGGTGAGTGTCTGAGGTGATTCCCCTCCCAGAGTCCTGACTGATGCCCTCAGCATTTCCCTGGGCTCATCTCACCCATACTGAGGGACCCTGGTCTCATCATCGTCCATATTGAGGAAGCACATCTCCTTCCTGCCTTCCTACTTCCTCTCTCATTGCCCCTACCGTCCCTCAGACCAGTGGGGGCAGGTTCCAACTTTTCACTTCCACTATTTCAGATCCTCCCGTCCTCAACAGCAAGCCTGTGGCCTAGGCATGATGAGCAGAGAAGGATCTTCTCCATTCAGTGGAGGAACTCCCTGGGTCCGGTCCTCTGAGACTGGTTCTTGACCTCGTTGGGAGAGGCGACCCACCATGTTCTTCCTGGGTGTGCTAAGAATGCGAGCAACGGTTCTTGCCCCCTTTCCTGGCCACTTCTCAGGGTGGGCTTTGCAGGGAGCAGCCTGAGGGATGAGGTCACCTCTCGCCCCAGACAAAGAGCAGGCTTGCTCTAAGAGAGGTGCCTCCCTAAACTCCGTGTTCCCTGGCCATGACCCACACCATTCTCACCACCCTGTCCCCAGCTTTTCTTATGGGCACCAAGGAAGGCCCAGTGAAGAATTTGCAAATGGGTACAAATATTGTAGCTCCGAGGGGTTCTGTATTCTTGTGTTAGTCACACTCAGCCTTTAGCAATTCATTAAAAATCTTCGTTAAATTCTTGTTACCGGCTTGTATGCATCCAGCAGCATCTGTCCAGGCCAAGCAAGGGCTCATGGCCCCTTCCTCCTGGGAGGTGCCTGTCTTCCCTTAGATTTCAAGTTTGTGGGTTGACCTGCGACCTCAGCTCTCTGATAGGTTCAAGAAAAGTGGTGAGGGCGTCTGGGTGGCTCAGTTGGTTAAGCGACTGCCTTCGGCTCAGGTCATGATCCTGGAGTCCCTGGATTGAGTCCCGCATCGGGCTCCCTGCTCGGCAGGGAGCCTGCTTCTCCACCCTCCCCCCTCTCATGTGCTCTCTGTCTCTCTCATTCTCTCTGTCTCAAATAAATAAATAAAATCTTAAAAAAAAAAAAAAGAAAAAGAAAAGTGGTGAGTTTTCAGATTTTTTGGCAGACCCTCACTTGTTTGATTCAGGCCCAAAACATTGAAGAGAAAGGCCATGCTAAACCAACTGGATGAAATGATTCAGCAGTGAACAGAGACATGAGAGAACAAACCATCCAGCAACAAAAGTCACCTCTTGGAAATGAGAAAACATGATAAGGAGTGGACTGAGCTAAAAATGAGTCTACAGATGACTTGGTTGTCATTAGAATCCTGTCTGAATGACACAATCCACAACCATGTTCATATATTACTTCAGTAAGAAGGCTTTAAAGTTGTGGAAGGACACAAAAGTCTGATTACTCACGAAGTCAGAAAAATAAGCAAAGCATCCAAGTGGCACATGGTCGGTGGCTGCCGCAGCGTGGGAATGTAAGAGCAAAACAGCAGAACCCAAGTCTGGCCACTGAGAGCATCTGAATCAGCTCCTCTCCAAGAAACAGAAATGAGAAGTCCGGGAAGTGTTGGCTCGGTATAAACCTGGCATGTCTACGCCTCTCGTTCACCTATTCAATGACTTTAAAAAATTGAGTTGCAGCAACACCAACTCAGCATCTAAGAATACCCCTAAAATGTGTCTTCCTATATTTAAGTTGCATGAGATGAACCATGGGTAGCAGTCCTCACACCCTGAGGTCGCTGCCTGGACAAATAGACACACCACAGCGGTTACAACAATTCATGTTGACTTCAGTCAAGCTTCATTCCAGCCAAGAGAGGCTTTGCCACATGTGGACACCCAACAGTCACCTGGGCTGGCATCAGAGTTCCCAGACGGGCCGGCACCCCTAAACACTCTGAGCCATGTCAGGGTTCTACTGGTCTGAACTCACTTTCCTCGGTCGAGCATTTCCAGAAAGAAATGAGTCATAATGACACAATATGTAATATTTTAGCTCTTAGAGAATTCTTTGGACCCTTTCCATTCAGTTGCTTCGAACTTAATTTGAAGAAGTAACTAGCTTTCACTTACTATAAGGTGAAGTTGGATCAAGCAGAAATGTGGAACTTTGGAAATGCAGAACAATCTTCACAGCTTAAAGGAAGGGGGAGGTTGTCGACATTTGGATTGCTGGTTTCCACCTTGGCCCAGTGGCTCATCAGAAAAACAAAAATCAAATTCGTTTAATTTCGTCTATCTTCACAGACACAGATAAATCAAAACCAAGAAGATCTAACAAAAAACATACTGGAGTCCCACTGAGAAAAGTCTGATGTTACAAAATGATATGCAGCCTACAATTGCTCTTCTTCCTAAGGGATGAGGGTTTGGAACAAACAGGGGCTTGAGCGGAACAGAGCTCTGCAAAGAGAGGATTCCTACTGCTTCCAGAAATGGATAGAGTTACTCATTGTCACAGCCAAGCTCTCCCAGGGTCAGAAGCTTCTAGTTGGTAAGCAGCCTCCCCTAATTCCAAGCCTCCTGCTTTACGAGGCAGGAGGGAGAGTTTTCTATTGCAATGCTGCCAAAGGGCTTTCCACACAGATGAGTTTCTAACCACCGCGAGCAGAGGGGGAAAAAAAATTTCTTTGGGTGGGAAGAACATTCTTCCAGTGCATAAAAAGCTGTATTCCTTCTGGATCGTTACTGAGCATATATGCAAGAGCAGTTTGTAAAGCTACTAACTAGCCTGGAGGAGCTGTGTGGTTAGAAGTTAAGAGCATGGGGCTCTGTGGCCAGATTGCCTTGTTCAAATCTTGTCTCTTCACTTCTTTGTGACTTTGGAGAAACCACTACACCGGTCTGCGCCTCTGGTATTTTCATCTGTGTATGAGAATAATAACGTTTGTAGTGAGGACTAAGTGAGTTATTGCCTACAAAATGCTTAGGACAGCGCCTGGGTCGTACAAGGCACTCAGCAGATGGTACCTACAATTATTTTGGTGGCAAATTTCTCATGTCTCAATTGCTTGTGATCCATGAAGCATCCTCTACCCGCCAGCAGAGGACGAACTGGAGAGTTCCCATAGGGTATTTGTTAACGGAGCCTTCTTCCAAACCCCCGCCCCAGAAAGGATTTTCCTAAATTATCTCCTGGTCCTTGAGGTCACTCACAGCTTTGTGGTTCCATTCTGCCGGCCGAGGAATTTATCTGGTTGCTTTCTATTTCACATCTAGAGCTCTACATTGGGCCCCCTGGCCTGATTCTTGGGCTTTGTGAGGGTTTGTACACTCTTAGGTTAAATTATTGCTGTCTTTCAGAGCAAGAACCAGGCAATTCAAAGATTTTAGAACTTCAGGGAAATGGATGATTTCCTATGCTATCATGTTAATATAAGTTCTTTTATTGACCTGGAATACATATAGCAAAAAAGGGTACAAATTGTAAGTGTACTACTTCATGAGTTATCACAAAGTGAAGAAACCTGTATTACCATCATCCTAAGACAAAGTCACTACCAGAACCTGCGAACTTCGCCCCCCACCCATTCTCTCTCCAAATGACCACTCCTTCCCTCTTGCTCAGATGTAACCACTGTCCTGATTTCTAACACTATAAATTAGTTTTCCTGGTTTTGAAACTTACATACATGGAATAGCAGAGAATGAATTTGCAACTTGTTTCTTTCATTTTATATTAGAATTATAATAATCACATATGCTATTGCATGTAGTTGGCTCTGAACATTGATTTCAATGTCATTTGGTGCACTTATGTGGCTTTTTTTTTTTTTTAGATTTTATTTATTTATTTGAGGGAGAGAGAGTGAGCACGAGCGGGTGCAAGGGGGGGGTGAGGGCAGAGGGAGAAGCAGACTCCCTGCTGAGCAGGGAGCCCCACGTGGGGCTGCATCCCAGGACCCTGGAATCGTGACCCGAGCCGAAGGCAGATGCTTAACTGACTGAGCCACCCAGGCGCCCCTATGTAAGCATTTCTGATGAGTATATACCTAGTGGGGAAATGATTAATCACTGGGTATGTGTATGATAATGCCAAACAATTTTCCACAGTATTTATACCAATTTGCACTCATGCTAGACACGCATAAGTTTCAGTTGCTCCATATTCTCACCAAAAGTGGGTATTGTCAATCATTTTATTTTTAATGTTAGCCATTCTAGGGTGAGAATAGGAGCGTCTCATTGGGATTCTAATTTGCATTTCTCAGATGATTAACTGTTATGAATTATCAGATGCTTAATTAATGAATCTCAGATGCTTAGTTGTATGAAATCTTTTATCTAGTAAGATTATATGAATTACATGATTTTTTCTTATTTTATAAATACAGTAGATTGCATTGATTGATTTTCAAAAGTGAAACTAATTTTTTATTCCTGGAATAAACCCAATTTGATGATATTTATATTTTTGCTCAATTCAATTTGATAATTTAGAGTTTTTGTGCCCACGTCATAAAAAAAATTGACCTACAATACTTTTTCTTGTAAAGTTCCTAGGTTACAATAACATTATTAAACAAGATTCAAAGTGTTAGTGTATCTCTTCCTTCAATGTTTGGAAGAACTCATTGGCAGGGACATCTAGGCTTGAATTTTACTCTATTTTGCTTTGTAGGAAGGTTTTACTGCTGTTGTTAACTTCTTAGGCAGAACACCAGGAAAGTGCACGTAAGTATGCTGCAGTACATTTTCAACCTGAGTATACAGCCATGTGGTCAGCTCCCTGATTGAGAAACGTAATCAGACATAATCAGCACATAATCAGCATTCCAGATGTCTGTTTCTGGTCTTCTTCCAGCCATTAGCCCCCCCCTCCCAAGGGTAGTTGCTATCCTGAATTCCGAGACCATTATTTAGTTTCGCAGTTTTGGAACTTGGTTGGAAATCTGTTGACACTTACTTTTTGATCCAGTATATGGTTAGTTTTGGTATTGTTTTGTGTTCACTTAAAAAAAAAAATTGCCTATTTTGAAGCTGCTGAAAGCAGTGTGCTGTATGTCAATTTAGTCAAGTTTGATAATTGTGTTGTTCAAATGTTGAGTATCTTTAACGTCTATTTGTCAGATTGTTCTATCAGTCAATCTCCAACTATGTAGGTTTGTCAGTTTCTCCTTTTGATTCTGTCACTTTTGGCTTCTTATATTTTGAAGTCATGTTTTTAGGTTCATAAGATTTAGAATTGTTACATTTTCTTGATGGACATTTTACAGTTATGAAATATCCCTCCTTATCTTCAGTAATGTTAATTGCCTCGAAATCCACTTTGTCTGATATTAGAATTGCTTTACCAGCCTTGCCTCTGTTAATGTTTGCAATGACCCATCTTTATCTACCCTATTATTTAAAATTGTTGGTATTTAAGATTTGCCTCTTGTAAGCAGTGTATGTTAGGGTCATGTTGTCATTGTTCTGAAGATCTTTGTTTTTTAAGTAGTGTAATTCGTCCATTTGCAATGAATCTAATTACTGAAATATTTGCGTTTACATGTACCATCTTACTATTTGTATTATATTATGTACCCTGCATTTATCTCTTTTCTTTTTTGCCTATCTCTTGTCTTATCTTCATTTTCACTAATTAGTTTGATTACTCCATTGCTTCCCTTTTATTAACATGTCCTACTTTCTTTACCATTTATTTCTGATAGGATTTCAATTCAGCCTGAACAATTTCCTTTAATATTTCTTGTACTACAAAACTGCTGGGAACATATTTTCTTGATTTTCAGTTATCTGAAAATATCTTTGTCTTTATTCTTGAAGGATATTTTCACTGAGTGTAGAAATTCTGGGTTAACAACTTATTATTGATTTTAGCTCTCTGAAGGTATTGGTCCAAGGTCTTCTCAACTTCTTAGTGTTTGATGAGGAGTGATGGTTACTGAAATGGTTGTTCTGCAGTATATAGTGTTTTGGTTTTTTACCCTGCTACTTTTGTGATTTTCTCTTTTTCTTTAGTTTTCAGCAGTCTGACTACGATGTGCCTAGGCATGATTTTATTCATTTTTATCTTGTTTTGGGTTTCCTGAACTTCTTAAATCTGTAAGTGTATGTGTTATACTAAATTGGGAGAAGTTCTAGCATTTGGTTCTTTGTGGGTTTTTTGTTTGTTTTTGTTTTTTCTTTTTGTTTCATTTTTCCTATTCTTTCCATCTGAAACTTCAATCATATATATGTTAGATCTTTGCTGGTGTCCCACAGATGCATAAGCTTCTATTCATTTTTTTAAAAATTTTCCCTGTTCTTCATATTGGATTAATATCCATTAATCTATCTTCATTTATATTGAATCTTACGCTTGTGAATTTTTAATTTCAGGTACTTTTTACTCCTAGAATTCCCACTTGGTTGTATTTTATAGTTCTTGTTTTTCTGTTGAGATCTCCCATCTTTTCCCTTATCATGATCATGTTTTCCTTTATGTTTTTGAACCAGTTATTATATCCACTTTAAAATTCTTATCTACTAATTCTAACATCTGGATCGCCTCAGGCCCAGTCTCCACTGATAGTCTTATCTTTTGAGATTTGGTTGTATTTTGTTGATTCTTCACAAGTTAAGTAAGTTGGGGTTGTATCCTGGATATTGTGTTTTATTGTAGAAACTCTGGGTTCTGTTAAATTCCTCCACAGAGTGTTGGTTAATTTGCTAAGATGCAAATAGCAAATTTTGTCTACTGTGTGGCCCCTCAAAATGCATTTCAGTAGTTTTATCTTTAGCTGGGCTACTTGCAGCCTGCCCTGCATATGCAGGATTCAGGGATTAGTTGAACATTTGGGCAGAGTTTATACTCAGAATTTGGGATTTCTCCTTTCTGGCTCTATTTCTGGGATTTTCCCTCACTTTCTAGAAGCTGTAGTTGCCCTTAAATCCGTCTTCTGGTTATTAGAAAGGCTGCAGAGTTTCTATGAAAGTTTTGCCCATCCCAGTGGTGCAGTGGTGCAGACTGTGGCATAACTAAAAGCTGAAAACTAAAACTAAAAGCTGTCAAAACGAAAACCTTTTTCTGTGCCATTCTCTTAATCCAGGTGTCAACTGACCTTCAGCCTCTGCCTATTTTTGCTTACTCTCCAGTGCTTTCAGGTCATTATTTGTTTTTAATTTATCTCCAGTATTTTATAGTTTCTACCTATACATGTGGCTGCTTTTTAAGGTTTTCTGTCTGTTTTTTTCAGAGGTTTTACTTGTACGTTGCTTTATATTTGTCCTGCTTGGGTGTTTGTAGCACTCTTGAATTGGGGCTTCTTATCTTTCATTAGCTCATTCTTAAATAAATTTATTTATTTATTTATCTTAAATAAATTCTTAAGCATTGTTTTTAAAATATTGCCTCTGCCACATCCTCTGTCCTCTTTTTCGAAGTCTAAAATTATTTGTATTTTAGGCCTTTTCATGGTGCTGTAAATCTCTTGACTTGTCTCTCTATGTTTTCCACTTTTTTTTCTTCAGTTTCTCTGTTCTTCAGTTTAGATTTTTTCTGACATATTTTCTATTCATTAATTCTGTCTTTGTTGGGCTTAGTCTTCTGTTAAATCCTATCCACTGAGTTAATTTATCTATTAAATTTTTCAGTTCTAGAATTTCCATTAGATTCTTTTTTATAGTTTCCTTCTCTGCTGAAATTCTCTCTCATAAATATAATTTACGGTTATTTAAAGTCCACATTAGATAACCCCAATATCTAAATTTCTTATGGGCCTTTTTTCTATTGGTTTTTCTCCTTTCTTAAAAAAAAAAGTCTTTTCCTTTTTGTAGGCTTGGTTATTTCTGAATGATTAACATTAAATAACATTGTGTACAAGAAATTATAGACATAACGTAAAGTTCTGCATGATATTTCTTTAATAAAAGAAAAATCATTTCAAGGTTTCAATAGTCTTACAGATATCTAAAAATAGACATCAAAAAGTAGAGCAAAGACTGCTGGGGAAATGAGTTCTGGTCTTGGAACTTTGAGGACTAAAGCGGCTCCATCTGTCTTTCAGGGAACTGCATGTCTTATAGCTTCTTCTTACTGCTGCTCTGTGCCAATCAGCTTTTTACTTCTTGACATAGAAACAATGTAAAATGGCAGTCTACCCCCAAAACATCATGACATTATAGATCTCATACCCACCTATTTCCTCCTGACTGATCCAATATATTTTAGTTCAAATTCCTGAAGAAGAGAACACGAGCAGCTCAGTGAAGTCTATGAAATGGTACCCATTGGGACGGGTGTGTACCCCTGGTCTAGTCAGCCGTAGCCATACCCATAGGTGTGAACTCATATATTCAAAAAGGGCAGCAAGATGAGGCCTAGAAATAAGTCTCAGCAGGGGTGCCTGGGTGGCTCAGCTCGTTGGGCATCCGACCCTTGATTTCAGCCCAGGTCACAATCTTAGGGTCACGAGATGAAGCCCTGCATTGGACTCCATGCTCATCATGAAGCCTGCTTAAGATTCTCTTTCCAAGGCACCTGGGTGGCTCAGTCAGTTAAGTGTCTGCCTTCGGTTCAAGTCATGATCTCAGGGTCCTGGGATTGAGGCCCATGTTGGGCTCCCTGCTCTGCAGGGAGTCTGCTTCTCCCTCTGCCCCTGCCCCCCAATCATGTTTTCTTGCATGCTCTCTTTCTCTCTCTCAAATAAATACAGTCTTTAAAAAAAAAAAAAAAGATATTATCTCTCTCTCTTCCTCTGTCCATCCCCCCTAAAAAAGTATCCTCAGCAGAAACCAAAGATAATCCTATCTAATATAGTCTGAAAGCATTCATGTCAACATTATTAAATTTTGTGTTATTTTCTTCATCTATTAGCTTTACTGAAGATACATTACATCTCATTGTTTTAAATTTGAATTCCTTTTTTCATGAGTGAATAGCGTTTTACTTCATATGTGTATAACCCAGGGATGACATATTTTTCTCCAGAACTTACTTCTGGTTCTGTCAGGCAGTTAGACTCAGGGCATTCACCATAATCACATCAGGGCTTGAAGTGATTTGGAGCTGAGCTTTTGTCCTGTGAGTACTGGTCTATTTCTAGCTCATCCTTACTTGTAAATCCTTCTAGATTCACAGAGTCCCAACCATAAGTCTGGGGGTTTACCAGAGCCCATCCTCCTTGGCACTCTAAACTCGGATTTTGTCACCCCATCCCAGTGAGACCTTCAAAAGATTTTCTGAGACCCTCAGTCTCGGCTTTCACTTTCCAAGTGGACTATTTCCTAAACGGAACACATGGCCTCAAATACTAGCTCATCTCTCTTGTCTTCTTTCTTCTTCTAGATCTTTGCCCAACAAAAATGTTCACACAGATTCTAAAAATATTTTGCCTAACTTTTTAAGCTATCCTTATGAGGAGGTTGTCCAAGACAGCCACTGTAGGAAGCAAACCTCATATGCTATCCACAGACTTCCCAAGAATGTCACCAACTTAGAATGAGAATTGGTCTTATTTCCCAGGGCCTTTGGTCCCTCTATATTATGGAAGATTTTATAGCTAACTTCTACATTAATTGTTGCACCTGATGGTTTTTCTCAAGTTTTCTGAAAACATAGGCCATTATGGCACATTCTTTGCTCTTGCCCCATTGCCTGAAAGAGACCCCAAGTTCAGCGTAAGGAACTCATGAAGGTGGAAAAGGGTTATCTAGTGTAATATACATGTCCTCCTCTACTCCAGCCATCACTTTTGTTTTTGATGAGGGTTGTGATTTCTTCCACTTTGCCTGGCATATGGGTAACGACAAGGGTTAAGCTAATGGGATAGTTGGGACAAAGTGAGACGCTGAATGGACCCTATCCACCACCATGACATGGGTCTTTATGTAAGAAAAAAACTATCAACTCTCCCTTTGTTTCCTAATATGTCCACAGAGCATTCTGGCTGGTCTCCTACAATCACAAACACCAATGGCCAGGCTTCTCAAGGACTCTCCGGTTCTTACGTGAGGTGTCATTTAGCTTTCTCACCAAATAGGAGATACACTTGGAAAGTGACAGGAATTACCCAGCTATCACTTGATTTCTCATATTGAGGGAACCTTCAGAATATGTTTTCCAACCCCTCTATTTGACTATCACATTGAGGTAGAGCCTCCCATCTTTTGATGGACCTGATAGTAGGACCACCTAGGTCTATGGAATTATTCCACCTAGTCTCCAAAACTATGGGGAAACGATGGGGAAAGTCAACTTCTGCTTCTTCTTTATCTATTTCTTGAATGTGTTGCCATGCCAATGATGTTACAGTCCTGGAGTAAAGCCCACCCAGATCCATTCTTCAGCTTCCTCCCACTCACCAGCAGTTCCATTTCTAGATTGCTCTCCACAGGAGTGATTATCTCCTGCCTAGTTAGACTCTTGGTCTCCTACACTTCCATCCCCCAGAACATCCTTCAAGATCTCCTGTATGTCAGGTGGGAATCTAGCCCTGGAGAGGGCCCACAGGAAGAAACTAGAGCACCACTGTGTGAGTCCTCTTTACCTAAGTTGTCATAAATTGTCCTTCTACCTTAGCAGCTCACTCTCTGTAGGGCTTACTGTATTCTTGGAAAACTTTGACCTCCTCTGATGTTCCAAATTAGTAGGGAGCAGTCTGATATTCCTCATATTGCAACTCAGACACAATGTGCTCCCTTGGCCCACTTTTGCTTTTAATCCACTAGATAACCCACTCCAGTATCCCAGAATAATCACACAAATGTCATCATCCATTGTGCCTGCAGCTCGAAAGCCACAGAAAGCCACTGGCTGGACGGCACCACTCCAGTAACTTAGGAACTTAGTCTTTCTCTGCTACTTTCTTACACATGAGGTCATTCTGCCCAAGTCTGTTAACCATTTACAGGGACAGGGCTGACCACAGCCTGGTCTGGATTTGAAGACTAGTAGGAATGGCGTCTCAACTCAACTATGGAAACTTCCACTTTGTTTCACCATCTCTTCACCCAGAAAATGATGCAAAGTATAGGTAAGCATTCAAGGATACATGATAGTTCAAGCCACTGGACATGGCTTCACTGGGTTTCCCTTATTTTTCAAAAGGCATCTCCAGAGATGGGTGGTCTCTGCAGTCTGGAAAGAGAGAGGAGTTTCCCGGGTCAGAGGAGCCCAAAGCCCAAGTCCTGCTGTCTTTTATCCCAATTTTGGTGGGGGGCTGGAGCCTGTCAGCCATGTCACCTAGACCTAATGTCGACGTCCTGGAACCACAACTTCTTGCTATGCCACAGCTACATAGCCTAGTCTTATTTTTATTTCTCTTGGGACAATGAAACTTATTCTTTCATCATCATCTTTTCTCATTCTCCTCAGGGGCTCTTCCACACTTCTATCTCTCTCCTTGAACCTCCTACCTCTCCCTTCTCTCAGTAGAAATCTTTGAATCAGTCCCTGAGAAAAACCAAGGCCATAAGGTAAGACCTCGCAACTACCTCCTTACGCATTAGCAGACATCTCCCCTCTTGTCTCAGGGGAAAACTGGTCCCTTGCCCTAAACTTCCACTTGGCTGGAGGCTCCTTACTCCTGCTTCCTTCAGTCCCTCATTCCACCACCATCTCCTTTCTGCCCTTTATCTTGAAGATGAAAAGTTCCGATACTCCAAGAAAGGAAGGAAAAGCAACAGGTTCATTGGCCATAGTAACATGTCATTGCTCAATGATAGCTTTGTATCATCAGTACCTATGTATGATATTGTGATTGATGGTGAGAAAGATATATTTGGTCTTGGTCCCAGATCCTGGCACAGTTCCTAAATCCCTTAGAAATTCCCTAAGTGATGAGAGAATTAAGATGCTCTTTGTGATGTTAATGAGGTGACTTTTAGAAAGTCCCTAGGTAACCTGAGGATAGGGCTGGCTACCTGGGGAGCCAACCCTGTGATGCCTTTGAAAGCCAGCCCCACACTTCTGAGTTGGCCAATCAGCAATATTCTTACTCCAGTGACCTCAACTCCATGGCTGAAGTGCAACCAACCCATACATTCCCATTCCGAAAAATCGGCCAAACCCTGAAGTCCATGTTTCCCCAGAACTCGATAAAATTAGCAGAAAAGGGGCACCAGTAAGTCCATCAGAGGCCCAAGCAGCACACATAGGGCTTACACGCCTCACCCCTCCTCGCTGCAACCTTTTCTCTATACCACGTGGCCCCCTACCAAACTGCTGGAGGTGGAGACATCGCCTCCTCTCTCTCTCCCACCTTCCAGCCAGGTGACTTGGCACAAGTTATGTAAACGTTCTGAACCTCAATTTCCTCTGTATGATTCCCATGATTGTTGAAAGGTGTCTCAGGAGACCAGTGTAAAACACACTACCTCACTGGCCACCTTCTCTTCTGAAAGGAGCCAAATAATGTCAGTAAGCCACCAACTGGCCTTCCTGGCTACATCCCTTGAATCCATTACGGTTTGCTAGCAATCAACTCTCGAAACAAAATCCATGAGTACACACATGACATGAGTGTATAAAGTAGCCGAGATGATTGTGTTGAACCAGAAAGTCTGATTTCTTTTCTTGTTCACTGTCATGGGTCTGTCACCCACAATGTCATCTCATTGTGGTCAGAATTCAAAAAGCACTTGGCCTCAAAGACCCATAAAAGTCTGCTCCTTTATATCCCCAAATTTCCATGCTGGAGCAAGAGGGAGATGGTTGCAGGTGTCTTCTAGCAACTTACTCTTTTCACAGGGAGGGTGGCGGTGGGGTAGGGGGCAGACCTAAGTCATGCGACTGCTTAGCTGCAAAGATTTTGACAATCGGACGGCACAGAAAAACATGCTGTATGGAGGCTGGATCGATTCTGAGCAAGTGGGGAGAGCACATGGTCTCTGCTAGCCCGCAAGCTCTCCCTGCACCTGAGATTGGGGTCTCTGGAAATTTGTCGGTAGGTGAACTCCCTGTTTTCCGAGCACTGTCCACACCATGGCCCTGCTTGCTTCATCGCTTCCCCTGGAGGTTTTCCTCCCCTAAATCTCTCTGCCACACTGTCTGACCCTTCTCGCCTCCCAGCACCTCGGCTTCCCACTCTCCTTGCAGAACCTTGGGGTCTTCCTCCGGTGGGGGTCCTCCCTTATACGAAAATGCCTAGTGGCTGGGCCTGGGGAAGGATACTCCTGGAAGACTGACCTCCTGTCTCCCTCCTGTGGGGAGCGGGCTGCGGTGCTCTGCACCCGTTACTTCCATCCCGTCTCCAGAGGACGGCAGAGGGGTCCAACCTCCAGGAGAGGGAAAAGGGAGCATCTCTCACTTGCTAGAAGCCTCACACTATGTGAGAGTTTTCAACTATAGTCGGACATCCCCAGAGTGAACTTTGGGGATCTGGGAAGCCAGTCCTTCACCAAGGAACATGCTTGATGTAGCTGCCTCAGTACATTCCATATCCTTTTTCATGAGAGATTTCTTCTGTCGGCATTTTTTCATCAATTATATTGCTATCTCTTGATGACAACCACAAACTCCCCAGTCCTGAAAAGCCCAACCTCTCTGTTGCCCCTAGATGCTATCCTTGAGTACACTGCTAGATTCCCCTGAGAGTCGTCCCATGCCGAGTCCCCATCTATCCCTATAATGCCCTACTCTCCAAAGGAACTCTTGGCACCAACCGAGTGTCTTTCTGGTCTACCACTTATTTATCAGTGGCTCATGCCACAAACACCCAATGGGCACAAGACCCCCATGCCCAGAGGCCTTTCCAAATTTTTTTCAATCTGTTGATTTTCTATTTATCCCGGTCCCCACTCTGCACACTTGTAAATTTTAATGCCTGTGTTCCCAATTTCACATAAGAGTTGTGCCTAACATACAATTGAAGTTTGCTGATATAGTGATCATACTGCAGATACGAAAATCAACCTCGATGGGAGGAATAAAGGAGGAATAAGAATTCGAAGTATTTATGAGCACTCTAAGACATGCAGAATAGGGTGCTAAAAGGCATGTATTAGTCTGTTGGGATTATCTGTGATGGGGTCATAACTCTTGTCCAAGTCCCACTCTCAAGAAGGTGTCGGTAGCAGCCCCCACGGGTAATGAAGCCAAAATAAATAATAAGCAAGTAGACACAAAATGGAGTGGCTTTTTTTTAGAGAGGGGGGGAGAGAGAGAAGTGAGGAGGGGTAGAGGGAGAGAATTTTAAGCAGGTTCCATGCCCAGGACGGAGCCCGCTGTGGGGCTCAATCTCACGACCCTGAGATCATGACCTGAGCCAAGATCAAGAGTTGGACGCTTAACTGACTGAGCCACTCAGGCGCCCCGAAATGCAGTGGCTTTTAATATACTATGGAAATTTGGCCACAACTTTGTGGTTAGTTCACTGGTTGTGAGTACAGCTGCAGCTCTCCTCATCATTACATTTATCCCAAGATTTCTAGAGAACACTAGTTTGAATTTCAGATATTCAAATTTAGGCAATTCTGAGATGTCTCTGCTAGAAAGTGCCAGAGGTAAAAAAACAAACAAACAAAAAAAACCAACCCCTCCCTCAGCTTACTTTCTTATTGCCCCGGTTCTTCACAACCCACATGCTTCAGAGAGTGATTGCAAAGGAATTTTTTCTAAAAGACTGAATACATTTCTTCAGAAGAGATTACATTTTAAATGATGTTTTAAAAAATTTCCATTTAATTACTATAGACAATTTATGTTTTTCAGTTTCCAATTATTATTCTCAGCATAGCCTACTTACTCACTCACTATAATTTCTAAGCAAATACTTACTTGTACGCATGGGATGGTTTTATTTTTTGTTATGGCAATTGAAGATAAACATTAGGAACAAATTCTGGTGGGAAATAAACCAAACTATTTTCTGTTGAATGTGCCAAAACTGGTGAACATTCTCTATTTTGGATTACCTTCTGCCCTACGAGCTTAGGTCAGTAGACAGGGCCAGAAGGCTTATGTATTATTTCCTCATGTGTTAGGTTTTTCCCCTTTCTAGCTGTAACCAAGTTTCACAGGCAATTCTTTTCTGAAGGGATCCCAGCAGCTTTTCTCTCGTCTCCTGCCTCGAAGTTATTCTTCACACGAAGATATGGGGATAACGTTCAAGCGAGTCATACAGACGACATGGTGCACGTTGCACCAGGGAGAGCATGTCCTGCCTCCCTGTGGGTTCAAACAAATCAAGAAAGGTGCTGTCCAGAAGTAGCTAACTCTCCTCCTCACTCCTCTAGCCCCAGGGCGGCCTCCGTGATCTTCCATCTTTTCCGGTGGGTAATGTTTTCCATTTTTCAGTTCACTTTCCTCTTTGTCCCATTATTTCAAAGAGCTGTCTTGAAAAACGCCCTTCCTTTGGAGCAAGCTTCCTGTAACCTCTTCCCCCCATTGGCCATTGGCCTGCCTGCAATGCCCCTCAAGCTGTGTGTGTGTGTGTGTGTGTGTGTGTGTGTGTGTGTGTAGCAGGCATTGGTGATCTATTCTCTCCCCAGTCTATCCTGTTTGTTACACCGCTGGAGAGCTCTATTTCAACTCTTGTGAATTTTTATGTGGACTAGTATTGCCCGGAGAAACCCACCTCGTGTTGCTATTTTGTAGCGCTGGATGAAGTGCCTCGTGAATTCCTGCTCTTTGCTGTAGCCCAGGTTGGGTCCCCTGTCCTACCACTGGCCATCTCTCATTGCTTGCCATCCATATAGAATTAAGCTTTTTCTTTATCTCCACCTACCATCTTTGTAGGCTTCTGCAAGAGTGTTTTCTTGAGTTGATCCCAGCTTCGGTCCAAATTATAGTGGAAAGACCATCTACATCACCAATTTAAACTGGGTACCTGGCGATTCTGTGTTTTAGGAATCTTGTCTTCTGCCTCCTGTCTTGCTTTCAAGCTTCTCGGGGTCTTAAGGTCTGGTTCGGTCCTTGTGGGCTCTCTGATCTTTATGTGAGGTTTCTCGGGTTCTGCCAATTCCCTGCCCAGCACGAACTTGTGACTCGCTTCCTTCCACATGCATTTTCTGGGCACCCACTCCGTGCCAGAGATCCTGCCATCAGCGACGATTCAGAGTGGTAACCAGGGCTGATAAACGCTAGAGACTAACTGGATGATGCTGGAGGCAGTACAAATGGGCATTTCTGCCTGGCTCCGGCACATTGCAAGCGCTCAATTGTTAGCTCAGTGTTTTAGAAATACACAGCATATGGTTGTATATATTTTTAACTCACTGTCTGGCTGAGCAGTGTTTGTACTATATCTGGAACTGTTCCAGATTAAGAGATTAAAGAGGCAGGACAGCTAGGTACAGTGCTTCTCCCTGGATTATGAATAGAATTGCTATTAAGGCCAATATTGGTACAAATAGAGAGATTTTCATCTAGACTGTATATTAGGGAATAGAATTGTATCAATGTGAAATTTCTTGAGTGTGAGCATTGTATTGTGGTTATAAAAATGTCTTTGTTTCGAAATACTAGGTATGAAGCATCATAATGTAATTTACTTTCAGTTCAGGAAAAAAGCGCATCCACGGAGAGAAGTGTACGAATGTACAGACACGCACGCACGCACATAAGTGCACATACACACTCAGAGTGGCACAGAAAAGGTGGCAAATGTTCACAAGCAGAAAATCTAGGTGATAGGTACATAGATGGGTTGAAGTTCATTATATTATTCCTGCATTTTTTTTTTCTGTAGCTTTGAAATTCCCCAATAGAGAGAGTTTGGCGGCGGGGGGGGGGGGGGGGGGGGGGGATCGGGACAAAAAAGTAAAAAATACTTTAAAACTACCTTAAGTGGTTTGTGAGGCAAAATCCCAAGAAGAGAAGAAAGAATTCACAAATCAGTTCTGAAACCAAACACAAATACTTTTTATTTATGGGGTATCATTTTACATCAATTCCATTAAAACCTAACACCAGTTTGCGGCACTCAAGTTAGGTGGCCTAACAGGGTTTTAGTTAAGCTGGAGTCACGGGACTTGCACATGTCTATGGGTGGAATGCAGCTACTGACGACACGAAGCGTTCACAGTTACAGGTTGGCTGTTGTCCATTTAACAGTAACCCTCAGGGAAAAAGATCTTATGATAAAAAGCAACCCACGTTCTGGTCTCATTTACAGACACCCAACATTTAGCTGGTCAATGAATTCTATACATTTATTATACAACATATGAAAGAATAAAAGATAAGGCTTACAGAGGTATTTTAGCAGTTGTAAGAATAAAAACCAAGGGCACAAACTAACTTGGAAAGCTTTCTGTATAAACTTCAAAAGCACTGTTAAAATGGAGACGAGAGGCAACAGATGTGTGTTGTTACAGGAGAAGCTAGAGGTTTGTCTAGTCAGATTTGTGAAAACTTAATTTGGAGTTCATGCTTCGAAAAAGCTGCATGTAACATTACAGTGGGTGTTTACGGCAAATCAAATCACGAAATTTGACCTACCAGTAAACACCAAAATGTTGTATTCCATGATGACACAGTATTGCGATGTGTAGTTCAAGACACAGTGGGAAGACAGAAAGGGTGTAGACAGGTAAGAAAGAAAAACCAGAGGAAGGCACCCTAATTTCTTTAACATTAGCCAGTAAGTAAGTGTCTGATGACTGCTCAATTTTATGTAACTTAGGGACATTTTTAAGAGAAAAGTATCTTACTACTCGTTTGGCCCCTTTTCCTCTCCCTAAAAATAACTGCATAAAATCAAGAACCAAGGGCAAGCACTCCACAGTCATGGAGGTTTATTTTTCCAGGGAGCTCAAAAATTATTTGGAGTCTTCTAAATATACAAGATTACCATCACTTTGGAATATTCACTTTCCATATTCTAGATCACGAAGAGGTTTTCCTTGGGTTTTTCCCCTTATCATCAAAATGTTCACTGTGGCTGAAATGTAACATCTCCCTGTAACAATCCCTTTATGTTACGATTAACTGTGCTTATTAGTGTTTCAAAACATTCTCCAGTTCCTAACCATCCATAACTTTTAAAATAATTTCACCTATGATTTATATTTGTTTAAACAAAACTAGAGTTGATCGAATCTAAGAACTGTTGCCCTTAAAGTGTGATTTTTTTCTTTTTTAACTTTACGGGATACTTCTGAAAACGAATCAAGTTCTTCACAAATGCACACCTGCCTCTGGCCCATCGCCACTGGAATACCAGGCACCTGCTGGGATGGAACCCCTTGCAACACCTCGGTCCCAAGAGCTGTGCTTGCCATCAACATCTTCTATTCTCTTCGGATATTAACTTGTGCAAACTGGTATGAAGTTGTAAGGTAGAGGCGAGTCTACCATTCCTAAGCAAGGAATGATTAAGTCTGCTTAATCACTACAGAGTTTTTCACACTTCTGGTTTATTTCACAGCAAACCAAACCTTTCTGTTTGGTAGAAAAAGGAAGTGATTTCATTCTACCATATCATGATTTTGTATATGCACACACACCGTATATACATACAAAATTTCTGTCTTTGGTGGTTCAGTTAGGGAAAAAATAATATGAAAATCTGAACACTGTTTGCAAAGAAACTGTGAAATAGTGGTCAGGAGTAGCATTGTCTGTGTGCTTTACTCATTTAATGCCATTTAAAGGTTCACATTTAGTCCAAAAGATTTTTTGGCCAGATTTTGCAATAACCCAAACCTCTTCCAATCATTATTCCATCATGGATCTTGCTCATACCTGCAGCATTCACCTGTTCAAATGCACCATTAGCTTTTTACTCGGTTTAAATCACTAGACTTTTATGTTTTCACAAAACTTTAGGGATTAAATTAGTCATTCAATAGCACCAGATAGTTGAGGGGAAAACATGTTACTTATACATTTCCTCAAGAAGGGTAAGGCAAGGGAAAAAAAAAAAAAAAGACATAAAATACAAACCTAAAAATACCATCTTGTTTACTCTTGTTATCTCATCCACATAAATAATGGCTATCACCTTTCTGTACAAATTACTTAGGTAATGAATGACGAGCGGCCCCTCCAGGAAAGGTCCTACTGTGTGACAAAGTGAGCTCAATGCTGGTGGTTTCGTGTCCACTGCCTGCAATGGACATTCTGCCAGGAAAAGCCTAGCATGAAAGAAAGAAAACAAAACAAAACAAAACACCTCTCACTTATAGTTTTTCCGAAAAACTAGAAGATTAGACACCACAAAAGCTTAACTAAAAATCCAAACCACAACTAAAAGTGCTCTGCGGTTACAAATTGCCAGCGAACCGTTAGGTTTCCACAGAGGAGGCAAAAATCAATGTTACTTAGAATGGCACGGGAAGCATCAGCAGACCCAACACTGACCAGGAGAAGGCAAAAGGGGGGGGGGGGGAACAAAACAGTAAAGGAAGTTTACGAGTTTCAAACTCATTTTAAAAAGGTGCAATTTTAATTTGTTCATTTGTACCTATATTCAAACTACTACGGTTTTAACATCAGAGAATAAAAACCTACACCTTGCGTGGTGGAAATGATTTGTGGCACGGTACATGTCTGGATGTTCAAATAATTGTACCTTTCATCATTTAAAAACACTCTTATTTAAGTAAACCAAATTATATTTGGCATACGCCTCTGAAAAGTTCTGATTCCCACCTCCTTCCAAAAGTTGGCCTCTTAAAACAATGAGGTTAATTCTGGCAACATTCGCTTATGGTAACAGTTGTTCTCTCTTGTGTTCTGAAATGCTACATTGGAGACCTAATAAAGTATAACTGGTTCATTTGAAAAAAGGGACTAGAAATATGCCACAAAAATTATTTTTACAATACAGTTTTGCAGAAATAATCTCTAGGTGAAGCTTTTTCTTTTTATACACATATACAAAATTTAAACAGCAATATACACATCATCACAGTGAGGACGTTGGCGAATTCACCAATCTGTAGTGTAAATACAAACTGCGAAGCAGCCTTCCAAGAGAACAATGCTACACAGCAAGCAGAGCTGGCCCATTCAACAGCAAACACCACGACGTCCCTGCAAGGGGAGACAGTGCAAGAAAAGCAGCATGCGCTTCGATACAAACAGCAATTTATGGCTAATGGTTGACATATCTGTGGTAACAGTGACTCTCTCGCTGCTATGCATAAAGTCCTAGGACATCTGTTTGTCTTTATACCACTCCACAAACTCGTCCAACAAAACTGGCCCTGCAGAGAAACGGAAAACAAAGCGGCTAAGGCTCTTGCCAGTGAGGACGGTGTGCGGATGGACGGCGTCGGGCGGGGGCGGGGGCGGGGGCGGGGGCGGAGCGGGGCTGGGGGCGGGGCTAGGGCGGGGCGGGGGCGGGGGCTGGGGGCGGGGCTAGGGCGGGGCGGGGCTGGGGTGTGTGTGTGAGAGCGCCCAGCGCCGGTACTTACACGCTCCATCTTCGTCGTAGTTGCTGAGGTCAAGGTTAATTGTCCTGCTAAACTCTAGCACATTGCACCACTGGTCTTTGTTAATAACTTTGTATTTTGATTGCTGATGGAGGGAAAAGTAATATGAATTACTGACACTTACAATTAACAAATGGCACGGTTTCAACTGCTGTATGAATCAACTTAATAAAGTTCATGAAGGTTAACTCTTTCCATCTGAGGTATGTTAAGCACCAATCTAGGAGAAGGATGAGAGAGAGCAAGAGTAGAACTTAAGGATGACAATTTCCATTAGAAAAATATTATGAGGGCTCAACACAAAATGACAAGCACATCAAAGAAACATGATTTTTATCCCTAGAAGTGAAATTTCTAGACTGCAAAAGCCCTTTTATTAAAAAAGAGAGAGAGAGAGAGATAATTAACCTACTTCATAGAGATCCTGCAAGAATTAAAAGAGGTAATTTATGTAAAGTACTTCATTCAGTGCTTGGCAGAAAGCAGGTGCTAAATAAAGAGTAGCTCCCATTAATAATCCCTGCCCTGACCAGCATGCTCACTGTCAAGTACACACAACAAGGAGTTACTCTCCAGGAACTTACTAAGGGCTACCAGCGGTCTCAGAACTAGGTGCTCTAGCCGTTGAAGAAAGTTACTGTTCTAATCCTACTGATCATAAAAGTAGTAAATTAGAAGACCCATGAAGTAGTTTTCCTATTCCTCTCAGACAAGAAATATGCCATAGGTATTTTTTTTAAAGTACACAATTCCTGTATAAAAACTGAAAAATAAAGCCCAGATTCAACAGTTTTTAAATCCTACCCACTAAAAATCAGGAACACTGAGAAACAATACGAGTACGTAAAAAGCAGAGAGAGCTGAGCCCATGGTTTTGAGGACGCAAACACAAGAGAAGCTCAAATGAAAGGTTCCTGTGTCCTTTGAAAAGAAAAAAGCAAACTAATGTAAAAGACAGAATAAAGCACAGACTACAAGTTTAACTTTCGAAGCAACTCAAAGCAAACATCAGTCATGGAAACAGTTGAAGATGCTCCTGGAATCGTGCAAAGTCAGACTTGCTTGTGGCAAGGCCTTTCAGCTAAAAAGCTCCTTGCACTGGGGCTCAAATTCTGCTCCACTCTGAGAACAAGGACCTATTTCTACTCGTTTTCCAAAGAAAGCTAACATTTCACGGGATGGCCAGAGAAATGAGAACAGATCATTTGTAGACACAGACTGTCATGTCAACAAACGCTTCTTATAAGTAAAACTAGTTTTTAGACACGTCTTGAGGAGTCCTGGTTAGTAACGTTAAAAGCAATTTTTAATAACAGTCCTCAAAGAATCAGATCAGCTGAAAGTTTTTCTGGATGCATAAAGTGCATTCTAAGAAAGATTATGACAAGAGTGAAGCTGGAGTCAGGGTAGGGCCCAAGCTTTTCTCAAAGACCCAGGACCCTCACTCATCCTTTTAGGCAAAGGGCACTTTTTAAGGGGTTTGGGTCTGCAGGGCAAGAAGGATGCCATCTGTGACCAACCCAGGAGCTCAAACTTACATCTCAGCTACTTCCAGGTCCTACAGTATCACACGGCATCAAAACCAGCTCCTGATAACCAGCAGCTCAAAATGTTTGATCATTAATACTTCCAGCAAACAAACCACAGTGGAGTCAAGCGCTGGATTTTTTTCTAATGCAAACATAAAACAGAAACTGAGGGAGAGGCTGCAGGTGTGCCTACCACCTGCATTGACCTAGGTGCCCATATTCTTGGGGATAAGAGTAGATAACAATACAGGACAAACTTCTTTTAATAAGAAGGCAGATGGCTGTTTTTTAACCTTTGCTTCATAAAAGCGGAAATTCACCTATAGCCACACAAAAAAGTGAATCTTGTTTTACTACTGTTATACAGAGCAGGAAATCCTAACGGAGGTCAAGTTTTTCCACTGGGGCAAGAGAGCGGAAAGGACAGAGTCGTGGCTGTCTCGGGTGCACCCACACGGGAAGTGATGCGGCACGTACACCCCCCCCACCCAGACACACCCAGAGAAAACGGGGAACTGCTCACGGACAGTGATTACGTCACCATCACTCCTACAGGCAGAAAAGTACAACAAACAGAAAATTATGTGAAACGGTTAAATAAAGTATACTTGGTAGTTCTAAGCAAGCAAACATACATTCCATAAAATAACAATTTGGTACCTCTAAGAATTGGTGAAAAACTGGAAAAAGGGGCCAGATTTTTCCTAATAACAGTCCCAACATGCACTTGGCAGTGTTTATGTCTAGGCTGCGCTGGTCCTTTTCCTGTTTAACAAACAAAAACAAGGATGAGCCAGATGCCCCCAAATAATAAATTCCAATAATCCAAATTTCTATTTCACTTCAACACAAAATTAGTAAACAGCTCATTTATCATACACCATAAAAGTAAAAACCCTGAACCAAGCCTGAGGTGGGGGGAGGGGAGGCGGTCAGACACAACGGAGGGCTTAATAGGTTCGGTGCTATATCAATTTACCGTGGGAAAGATTTACGTGATCTTTAGTGATCGCCCTAATGCAGAATCGATTAGTTATGTAGTCATGTATCTATGATTATTTCTTTTTTTTTTGATTATTTCATGGGATAAAGAAAAATCTACAACTCAGTCACTTGCTGTGACATTTATGATAATTATCCAAATCATAATTATTGACCCCAAAGCCCGTAACTTAACTACATGGAATTTAAAGGTTTCCATTTCCATGCTTAAGAATCAGGTTTCCTTAAGAAAAATCATTTTTTCCAACAATTTTATTTCAATGGTAAGTGTTTTTCTTGAACCTAAAAATGTTGGAATTAAATTCAGCTCTTAATAAATGCTGGGGCTCTGGAGATTCTGAGAGGATAAACTCATCCACCCACTGAGGGGAAAACAGTCTAACCTACTGCAGTCCTCCTTACCTTGGATTTATTAGATGTGGAATCTCTTAGCAGAATACCCCTGACTAGTAGCCAAGTGAAAGACAACATTTTATAAGGAAACCAGAAAAGCAGTATTACATAAACCTGAATATGGGCAGATTAAGTTCAAATTCACTTATATTTGCCATTAAGGATCCTCCTTTCTCGTTCTCACCTTTCATACAAGTTTCCACTCCAGAACTACAAGCAGGCTGTCTCTAGGTAAAGGGGCAGAGGACCTGGGACCACAAGCAGTAACCTCACATATCCAAAGCTAGTCTCCTTGTGGTATTTTAACTACAGTGGGAACGTGCAGAAGTACTTTTCGACAAAGGGAGCGAGTGCCTGGCTATCCCACTTGGGGCGGAATCTCCACGTTCGTCACATGAAGGGATGATGCCGTGACCACCGCAGTCGGCCACGTACGCAGCCACACGTTACCTCAAGGACTCTAACACTGAAGTGCTCTTTCGTACACACAGAATTTCTGGCCATGACACTGGATTGAAGAGTGAAGGACTTGAACGATACAGCAAATGTGAGGGCCTCACTCAACAACAGCAAACAAAGTAGATGCAGATACAGGAAGATGTGCAACAGGTCTGTCTTTTGGTCCCAGCCGTAAAGCGTTACCGACCGTTCGCCAACAGACCAGGTCAGACGCTCCGAGTCACCCCTCTCCGTTACAGGCCACACAACTGAGTCTGATGGTGGTGGAGGCCCAATTCCACAGTCCAGTGCCAACGGGTGGGACCTCCTCTCCACGGCGTTCTCTGCCTGTCTCCTGGCCATGCCCACGGTCTTGCTCAGGGCGCAGGACTCACTCCCAGGGAGCGGAGGACAGCAGAAAAGGTGCTCCCGAGATTGCCCACCTTTTGCCAGCCACCCCACTGGTCTGTTGCACTTCAGGGGCTCAGACTTGGGTGAGGCACCGTGCAAGCAAAGGGACAACTTGCTCGAACCCTGTGACACACGTGTGGCACACAGCAACAGCACACCACACTATAAAGCAATCCACAAGTAAATAAATACATTAAATAACGAGTAAGCTGTTGAAAACACACGCGGCACCCCAGGACTGGGCCCAAAGTTCACTGGCTGAACGACCGCTCACGTAGCACAGGGCTGACGCCACCAGCATCCTGCGAAAGCTTGCCCTCTGGCGAGCTTGTGCTCCTTCCCTACACCTCAAGTCGCTAGTCTGGCCTTGATTACAGTCGTGCCTTCTTCCAACCTCAATGCCTCTGTCCCCATCACAATGGACATACACTAAGGTGACAAAAAAAAAAAAAAGATACGAAGGACCTGGACAGACTCTTTGCAACAATAGAATCATCTGACAAACTGATGATCATGAAGGATTTCAATGCATGTGTTTGGCAGTGATGCCAAAACATGGAGGGAAGGCATCAGACTCACAGGACCGGAAGCTGAACCGCACTCACTGACTCCTGCTCTGCAAGGGTGCTAGCCGGCAGCTCGCAATCACTAACACCATCTTCTGCCTAGCAAATAAGAGAAAGACATTACGGATGCACTCACGGTCCCAACAGTGCCATCTCGCGGGTGGCCAACATTGCCGGTGTGGGGACAGGCCTAAGTGCAAATGACCGTGCCTGGAAACGCTCAAAATTCCTGGGAACAGCACAGTTGAGAGTTCCCACAGCACACATCTCCTCAACAGCGGAACTGGAGACACGCCCAGGGAGTTCTCGGACAATGATCCTAATGGCAGGCTCTGCAAAAGGGGTCCCCATCAAAAGTGAAATGAATCTTCCAGGATGCTCTGAGGCAGCCATCAACATCATGGGCAGTTAAAAAACAAAAAAAAATCACCTTAACAAATTCAAGGAGTACAGCAAAGACGTACAGAAGCTCCTTGAAAGAAATTAAATAGTACGCTGTCAACACCGACCCTATGACCCTCTGCTCCTGGACCACCAAGGAGCAAAGGACCGATTTCTGCACCTCAAGGTCAGAATCTAAGCACAAAGTCCCTTGAGGCAGACTGTCAAGAGTCAATCAGCAACCACCCCCCCCCCGAAGGCCCATCAAGGTTAAAGGAGAAGAAATGAAACTTCCCTTCCTGCCTACTCCTGACCTGCCCCAGGATGTGGAGGTATGTATTTCACGCACTTTCATTTTCTAGGATAACAACTTAAAAAAACAAGTTTATTTTTCAAGTAATAATAGGAACTGAACAGGTTCTATACACCAAAGATACACTAACTCCCTACAATACACAACTAGATTCTGCCTTGCTGTCTTCCTTAAACACAGATGATAAAAGAGCAGTTACAGATGAATCAGGCCTCTTAGTGGGGCAGCTGTAAAACCAAAGGAATGTACTCTGAAGATTTGAGGAAGTTATGTGTTGTATATGGAATAAATGCATTCCGCAAGCTAAAGTCTAGCAACAGCTAATGCAGAAAGTGATGAAGTTTTATTAAAGTCTGATCTAAAGTTCTAGTATCTAATTATCTATCTATCTATCTAAAATACCTTTGTTTATGTAAGACTGTTCCCGTATAAGTCTTCTTGTAAAATGTGAAAATTAAGCATTTTTTTCTTAAATGGCTCAAATGACTTAACAATAACAGAAACAAAGCAATTTAAATATGTAAATATGGTATTACAAAATGTATCTTTCAACACATAGGTATCCAGATATGTTGTATCAGAGGTCCCCAACTGTTCCAGATGATCTATTTCCAATTTTCACAAAGTGTTAATAGCTTAAAACTTGTATGTGAAAAGAGGAACCCTGAATTATTAAAATTCTAAGAAGAAAACCTTCAAAAAATCCCTAATATTTTTAAGAGAGACTACATGAACTCAAGAAACAATATATGTAACCACAATTCACAAACATAAATGGCCAAATCAGAAGTTGGTATATGAAATCAAAAGGCCTAAACTGAAGACCTATGATACACGTCCTCCAATTCTTATTTGACACCACAGGGATTACAAAAAATAAAGAGAAAATGCAGTCCTCCTTAACACAGCTACCTAAGAAAACAAATGCAAGGTAAAGATAGCGCTAAAGAACTCGAATTTTAATACGGTTCAGTTTATAAAACTGAAAATACAATAAATTAGTTTTTTGAGTGGGAGTCAGTTTCTTTAAATGCACATTAAAAACAAGCAAAAAGTCAAAAAACCCAAGAGTGCTCTCCCATTGGGAAAAATGAAATAATTTTGCTCTTAGAACTTACCCAGCATTCATTTATAGATAACAATGTTTGCAAGACAATTATTTAATTAAGCTAAACTACTGACACTTCCTTTAAAATAAAAGAAAAAATCTGCCAACACGCAGTCTTTCCTTGTCATTTTATTTGGCAGAGATTCTATTACTGTAAGCACTACTCTTGGAAAACAAGTCATCATTTGAAACTTGAGGTTTGCAGACAACTTAAATAATGTCAATGTAGAATAATTCAACAACTACTCCTAATTCTATGGGTAACTTTTATGGAGAAACTTCATCTGCACCAAAAATTATTTAAGGTGCCTTAAACTCACTTAATACAACAACTCTGTCAGGACAGGCATTATTATAACCCCCACTTTATAAATAAGGAAACTGAGGCATGGGGAGCTAAATGACAGTCATCAAGTGGTAGAGCTGGGACTTGAACCAGGTAGTCAAGCCCAAGCCCGAGCTCTTCACTGAGTCCCACAGGACTTCCCTGAGAACGAACGAGGGGAGAGAAGCCCGAATACGCAGAGGCACAGAAGTCCAATTAGCTTTACGAAGAGCTGCTCAGCAAACGTGTGTGACCCAACCACCAAAGAGTAATCTTAAAGATAAAACGGACAAGATGTTCAGGGTAACGGACCTGGGGTTAGTGGACTGCCCATTCTTCCTACTTTTGTCCTGGCCCAGGACCACCTTCTGTTTTCTTCCTAATTCACAAAGAAAACAGGAGGAAAAAAGGGGAGGGAGGGTGGGGGGGTGGGTGCTGGTCGGGGGGTGGCGTGCGGAGAGGGAAACTAGACAGTTCTGAGAAGCAGAAGCGGCTCCAATGATGGCAACAGACCCTCACAGGTTGGAGTCAGGCCCAATTCTCTGCCCGCATGGGTTGCTGAACAAGGCCTGGAAAGTTTTCCTTGGATCCTACGAGGAACACTCATCGTCATTTCTGGTTTGCATGGAAATGACTCAGCGGCTGTTTCACTTAGAGGAAGACGACACAGGAGCTTTAGGCCGGGTGCCCCCTGCCACCGTCCCGAGCCACCTCCTCAGGAGCCGGCCCAGAGGCGCTGGTGTCCCCGCCCGCGGGGAGCACCCTGCCGCCCACTCCCCCCGCGACAGCGCCTCCCAGGAAGACGAGCGCGGGCTCTCCTGCCTCCACGCAGCCCTCCGTGACAAATTCTCCAAGCCGGACTTCGAGGGGTGCGAGGGCAAGGACTCCCGCCAGAGAACTGGCCTCACCGGGAAGGCCTCCCTGCTCTCCAGCTGGTGGCTCCTCCCGCCTCCCCTTCCCGCCCCTCCCCGGCACTCTAGGCGGCCCCCCACGGCCACGGCCTCCTCACCCACTCTGCCCCCGCTCCTCCCCGCGCCCCTCCGCAGCGCCCTCCTCAGCCCGACTTCTGTCCTCAGAACTCCCGAGAGTCCACTGGCTCTGCGGCCTCAGCGCGCTACCCGCCTCTGCCACACGGAACAGAGAAACATCAAACCTAACGTATTTAATAACTATCCCCAGATCAACAAAAATTACTGTAGTGAGTCTTTTACCTCAGTCCATTTGTCCAATCTTATTCTCGCTAGGTTCTTTTCAAAAAAGGAATGAAGAAAAAATGGCTGTTTTATTTTAGATGAGTCCATACAACCATTCTTGTTTATATGATAGTATTTACACTGGGGGGAAAAAACCTCTCTGCATAAATTCCCACTTGTATGAAAGAACTGGCCATTTCCGCCCCTGAATGTGTGTCCCACCGTCCTCCTCTACCAAGAGGCCACAAGATGGTGACAGTTTCAAGGCAGGGAAGGCAGTGTGGCTCTGTGAGAGCCCCGTGTTGTCCTCGCGCTGTCCCCTCCTCTCTGGCTCTCAGTCCCATCATCTGCATAATGACAACACTGGACCAAGTGGTCTCCCACGGCTTCTTTCAGCTCTAAAGTTTCACAATTCTCTGACTGATCCATAAGACTATAAATAAGTTCAAGTTAGAATGAAATTAGGAGAAAAATAATGTAACTTTATAGCCAACCACTATTTTTAATTGGCTACAAGTCCTGAAAGTGAGGGAAAAAACAATCACACCCACATAGAGGGCTATATAATCTTGGTGGAGAGGTGTCAAAGAGGTCACCTTATCATCTTCTGGTACTGTATCATAATTTCTTTCCTCATATATTAAAATATAATTGAAAGTATTTAACATACGCCACTGTTATTTACAATAGGGAATATTTAGGATGTTAAAACTACAAGAAAGCTTAATTTCTATTAAAAGTTTGATTTTAAAAGGTCTGCTGTGTTAATTATATGTTGTTACCTCTAGGAGTCCTTTTTTAGTAGGGAAAAAATAAATAGTAGAGGGGAAAAAAGAGGAGATAGAGTTCTGCTGCCAACCAAGATAGAGTTAGAGAAATCAGATTTCCCCTCTGAAAAACCAGAAAACTGGACCAATTATCTGAAATGATGGCTGTCACACACTAGACAACAGGCAACACAGGACCATGACCGCTGAGAAAAAGGAGACAGGACAGAAGCCCTAGGGTGATCCCAGCTCACTGTTCGGAGGCAGGTTCCAAGCCAGAGCACAGGAGGGAGAACCCAAACCGAGCCCAGTGGTCTTGCTGAGTTGGAAAGGACAGAGGCTGTAGTTCAAGGAGGCAAAAGTGACTATAATTTGTGGGACAAAATACCAGCAAGGGGGGAGCTACACAGAGAGATATCTGGAAATCCACAAAGTGACTCCCTAGTCATTGGCCAAGGACTTATCTGTGTTAAGTGTGAGAGGAGACAGAGTCCAGGGAGGGCACCACTCACTGCAAAGGAGTTAGCAGAAATTCCCAGACCTCCCACAGGGCTGGGGAAGACCCTGTGCTCCCACCGTCTACAGTAGAAAGACCTAACATACATGGCCTTAGGTAGAATCCTCAAAAGAGTCTTACAAGTGGTGCTGAATCATCCCAAAACTGAAGGCTGCTCCAGACCAGTCCTTTCAAAGGATCAATCTGGTTCCAAGTAACTATAACTATACACCAGGAAAATGTATAAATTGAACCTTATTTAAAGGCACACAACAAAACCCAGGAACCAACAACATCCAGCATCCAATCAAAAAACGAAAATACAAAAACTAGGAATGCAAAGAACCTGTAAAATATGACCCACAATCAAGATAAAAATTAAGGAATAGAAAGAGACCCAAAAATGACAGATGTGATGGTACCAGAAGACAAAGTTGTTAAAACACCTGTCATAAACATGTTCTAGACGTTCAAGAAGGTAGAAGAAGACCTTATCACATAACAAGGAGAGAAACGGATATAAAAAAGGCTCAAATGGAACGTCTACAGCTGAAAAATACAGTACCTAAATGAAAAAAATACTGGCTAGGATTAACAGCAGAATTAGACACTGCAGAAGAAAAGATTAATACCAGCAGACATACTAAGAAATACTACAAAGGGTAAGGGGAGGACCCCAAAACTGAACATGGAATCACCGGCTTATGGGCCAATACCAAGCATCTAACATAGATATAACTGCAGTCCCAGAAAGACAGTAAGGGAGAACAGCAAAAACACTGAAGAAATAACAGCTGACGAATTTCCCAACTTAATACAACCTATAAGTCCACACATTCAAAAAACTGAACAAACCCGAACCAGAATAAACGTAAGGAAAATTATGCCAAGGTGTATCATAATCAACTTGCCAAAAAGGAGTGAAAAAGAATAAAAGCAGCTAGAAAACAAGACACTATGTTCAAAGGAAAAATGAACAACATCAGACTTACCATCAGAAACTATGTAAGACAGAAGACAAGGGAAAGAGATCATTAAAGAATAGTAATAGTCAATCTATAATCTTTTATCCAGAGAACCACCTTCTAAATTGAAGGCAAATTAAAAGCTTAGAGAACTCATTACCAGAAAATCTATACTATGAGAAATGTTAAAGGGAATTTTTTAGGCAGAAGGCAAACGATACCAGGAAGAAATGTGGATCTACGCAAAAGAACTAAAGACCACAACAGTGGTTTATAAAAGATATTTTTGACTAGTTAAAAAAAATGATAACAATGTATGCTATGGTCCGATGTTTGTGGCGCCCCCGGAATTCATATGTTGAAATCCTACCCCCCACGGTGATGGGCATTAGGAGGTGCGGCCTTTGGGAAGTGGTTAGGTCATGAGGCTGCAGATTAGTGCCCTTATAAAAGGAGACCCCAGAGAGCTCTCTCTTCCCTTCTGCCACGTGAGGTTACAGCAGAGAGCCATCCAAGGATCAGGCTTCAGGCAATCACCAGACACCCAACCTGCTGACACCTTGATCCTGGACTGCAAGACACAGACTTCTGTTACTTATAAGCTGCTTAGTCTCTGGCATCTGTTACAGCAGCCTGAATAGACTAAGACAATATACTGTGAGATTCGCAGTCTATGTGTAAGTAAAATGCACCACAGCAGCAGCGGAGTATGGGAAGGCAACATGAAAGTCTACTGTCGTAAAGGTTCTTGCATTATACACGAAGTGGTATAATATTATTTGTAGATTGTGAAAATTTAAAGATGCATATACATAAAGCCTAGAGCAACCACAAGAAAAATGTAGCAGAGAGGCAGCTATTAGGGCAATAGTGGAATGGAATGATTAAAATGGAATCATTTAAAAAAATACCTCAATCCAAGGAAGTCATGATAAAAGGGAAAAAGGAACAAAACAGATGAGACGAGGGAAAAAAAATACTATAGGAGATGTAAATTTAACCATACCGATAATTACACTAAATATACATGGTTTAAGTATCTCAAGACAGATACTGTCAGTCAGACTGTCTATATGTTATCTATAGGAAACTATATCCTACCTGTAAGAAACCCACTTTAAATATAAAGACACGAATGGGTTTAAAGTAAAAGGGTGGAAAAAGACAGATCATGTAGACTTTAATCAAAAGAAAGCAGGAATGGCTATATTTGTATCAAAGTAAATTTCAGAACAAGGAATATTATTACCAGAGATAAAGAGACATTTCATGATGCTAAAGGGTCAATTCTTTAGAAGGATGTAACAAGCTGAACTGTATCTAAACCTAGTATCTGCACTTCAGAATACATGGTAGAAATGACAGGAGGAACACAGCTGGAGAATTCAATATTCCTCTCTCGGTAATGGACAGAACCTAGAAGGCAGACATCGGGAGAGATATAGAAGACCTGAACAACACTATCAACCAACGTGACCTAATTGACAGTCATAAAACACTTCACCGAACAGCAGCAGAATACTCATTCTTTTCACGTGTTTTACACAAAAAAACATTCATCACAGCAGATCATATTCTGGACCATAGATCAAGTCTCCACACATGTAAGTGAACTGAAATGACACAGGGTATGTTCTCTGACCACAACACAATTAAACTAGGTATCAATAGGAGGATTACCTGGAAAGCCCTAAATACTTGGAAAATAACACCAACAATACATTTCTAAATAACCAATGGGTCAAAGAAGAAATCACAAAGGAAAATGGAAAATATTTTGAACTGAATGCAAATAATGAAAACACGTACAATATCTCAAAACTTGTGGGATACAGCTAAGCAAACCAAACCAAACCAAAGGGTTCAATAACAAAACCATCTTAGAGCACATTTTAGCCGAACTCAATCTATTTGGCAATGATTATACATGGGTGGTAGTTACTCATCTTACATACCAGGGCTTATTAATTCATTGGCAATGCTCAGTAAAAGCAAAGAGCTCTCTGCTGGCTGTTACTGGGGATGCAAAGAGAGCAAGTACGTAATCCTCTGCTCTGTCAGAGCAATGAAGGCCTGTGCCCAAACTCCACAGCCACGCTAGAGGAGGCAGCAGGGCCACGCAGGGAAGGCGCCCGACCCCCTCCAGGACGGGAGGGCCCAAGACCCAGGCTGTGGCCACATGGCCGCGGGAGAGAGCTGTGGGAGTGCAAACAGGGCTCTGGGCAGAGGTCCGGCATGACGAAAGGCAGAGAGCAGAAAGGCCAAAAAAGGCAGGCGGCAGGTTCAGGGAACAGCTGACTGGACTTCACCACAACACAGGTGTCCCATGAGAAAGGAAGCCCAGAGTGACCCATGGCCTGGAACTGGGGCCAGAACCTGGGTTTGAGTTCTGGATCTACTGCTGATGAACAGCGTGATCATGGTGCAATGTCTCTTCTTCTCTGCGGCCCACTCTCCTCCTTTGTGAAGTAGACTGAACCCGCCCCTGTTTGTCACGCAGAGTGGCTGGGGGGCGAGGGGGACAGCCGCACCAAACACATGGTGAAACACTCCGTACCACGAAGGCACCGGGGACTGAAGGCTCTGCTGAGCCGGGAGGGGGCCCAGTGACCCTGGGGCTGAAGGCAGATGAGGGACACCCTGCTGGTGTGATGCTGGACGAGAAGTGACAGAATGTGGAAACAAGAGGACTGTGGCAGAGCAGGCCCGGAGTAACCAGGGCTTCCACCGGCAAGGCTATGGTGGAAATACCAAGGAAGAGGCAAGCAAAGGGGCCCTTCTGAGACGGGCCACGCTGATGCACCATGGATGGGGCAAGCCGGGGAGGGGAGTAAAATGGAACCTGGAGCTGAAGTTGTGGCAAACTCTGACCTCCAAACAGAAAAGCTAGAAAACAGGGCTTATTTTGGTGAGAAGGTATAATACTTCTAAACAAACTTCACCCATACAGTAAGAAACAGCTGACTATGGGAGGAAACCAGTCTCATGTAATAAAATATTTAATCCTAGAAACTATGTATCTATTCTAAAAGCGTCTGGCAAATAACTCCTATGTATATACAAATGCCATTTAGAAGAACACTGTATCTGAGTTTCACCGTTATCATTTCTAATGTCTATAAACTTTCATGTGTTGTGATTTTACTGGAAGGTTATGAAAATGCAAAAAATCACAAATGAGGACACCACAGAGAACTACTAATGTGTTATTGCAGATGCACCAGAATTCACCATCAAGTAAACCTTTGGTGCTCAACGACCAGAGCCAAAGCATGTAAAAAATGAAAAAGATCAGCATGGTGGTAAGAAAAAAAAGAGTTCTCTCTCCCCGAACTCTCTGCTTTAAAACACAATCAATCCAGAAAGCCTAGTCACCTGAATCCACCAAACACACAAGCCTAACAGAAAACACAACACCATTCTTGAGTAGAGTGTAACTGCATGGGCTGTGGACTGTGTGTGAACGAATGCCATGCCACCTGCAGCCTCAGAATTCACCACCTACGGTGAGTAGGCTGAAAAAATAAGACTTTATTCACTCCAGTAGAACCGCAGTGACACACTTAGACGGGCCTCGCTATGTGACAAGATGCTCACTTTCAAAACGATGACTAGAAATTATGTCTGAATTCTGTTCACTGAAATTCGCTTGGGTTTGAAGTTCAAACGATTTCCAAATACAACACAGCACCCAAAGTGAAACTGGATTAGATCTGAGTAGTTTATTCCAATAATTCAATGGGTGAAGATTTGTTGTTTCATGAGAATGAAAAGCTTTTCCAAGCCTATCTAAAAGACATTTAAAAAAGTATCTATTACATGCCCATTTATAAATGACTTCTAAGCCACTCGCAACAGCTTTTAAAGGTTTGCCACCACAGCTTTTTGCTAACCTACTACCTTTTTTGCCCAGAATCAGTTAGTTCAGAAAGAGTACATGTAGAAAGAAATTCTAACTAGCACCCTGGGAGTAACTTACTCAACGTCTTTGCTTGCAGCATGTAAAAACAAACCTCAAAAGGCAATAAAAAGAAAGGGGGGGGGGGGAAGGAGGAGAGGGAAACATCTGGATAGGCTCCAGAGAACTCACCCGTGCAAAGTCAAATGCATATCTGTAAATAAGTTTAAAGTTTGTAGAATCATTTAATAATGATCTTAAGTAATCCAAAGTATTTCTGAGTTTTTCTGTTGTATCACATCTAGAAAAACAGAATAAAGGCAAATTATAATCTGAGTTTTTTTCTTAATTGGGGCAGTAATATAAAACATAATACCAAAAGACAGAATAAAACCCTGAGTTGGAACACATTCATGCTGACCTATTTTCCCCTACATTTTTGATTTTTAAAAATTTCAAATGTACAGAAAAATGGAAAGAATAGTAACTAAGCACCCACATACCCATTCCCTGGGTTCGTAACAAATACTGTCATGTTCATGCTCTCTCACATACATGCACTTTTTTTCTGTAACATTTGAAAGTAACTTGCCAACGTTATGACACTTCACTCCTAGACATTTATTTATTTATTTTTTTAAAGATTTTATCCATTTATTTGACAGAGACACAGCGAGAGAGGGAACACAAGCAGGGGGAGTGGGAGAGGGAGAAGCAGGCTTCCTGTGGAGCGGGGAGCCCGATGTGGGGCGGGGAGCCCGATGTGGGGCTCAATCCCAGGACCCTGGGATCATGACCTGAGCCGAAGGCAGACGCTTAACGACTGAGCAACCCAGGCACCCCTCCTAGACATTTAAATACCTTCATCACTCTTAATATTTTACCAGTGTAAACTTTCTTAGCTAATATATAGCCCATATACGAAATTCCCAATTGTTCCCCTGATTTTCTTTATAGATGTTTTTTCTTGATCCAGGATCCAATCAAGGCTCACGTATTGCTTTTAGCTGTCTATCTCCTTAGTCTCTAGAAGGTTGTCCTTCCTTTTTTCCATCTTTCTTGACAATGTCATTTTTTAAAAAAGTTGTTTTGTAGAATCGCAATTTGTCATATAATTTCCCTATGATTATACTTCAGCTAGCTACTTATGGTAAGAACACTACTCATGATGTCCTTCTCCCTGCATCCCATGAGGAGGCTCATAATGTCAGTCTGTCCCATTATGAATGATACTAAATTGATTCATTCAATTAAAGTAACATGCCCCAGATTCTCCACTAACAGGTACTTTCCCTCCTCTGAAATGGTATATAATTTATGGGATGCTATCTTGAGACTGTGAATCCTGTTCCTCAACAACCTTTCATCTGGTGGTTTCAGCATCCACTGGTGATATCTGCTTGAACTGACTTTACATTTGAAGACACGAAATGGTGATTTTTCTGACTCTCTCAGGCTGTGCTGCTACTGGCTGGAGTTCTTCCATAAAGAGAAGTTCTACTCACCACCTTTCCTCTTTTCTGGACTTAAGGATTTTTGCTTTTATTCAGTGTTATCACCTTTTATTGCCTTTATTCTTTGTGACGCACAAATTGTTCTCATTTGGGCAGCAGCCCCTTCAAGCTGGTGCCCCTGTCCTTCTGACATGTCCCCGTCAGTCTTTGAGCACGTCCTTGCTTCTGGCACAAGACATCCCAGCTCACTTTGTACTTTCTCTACCCTAGAACTGAAATCAGCTATTTCTCCAGGGAGCTTTGGTGAGAAAAACCTATTTTTACAGGTAAGTGACACACTGTTTATTTTTCCTAAGAAAGTAGACTAATTGGCTATTTTTACAAACCGATTTTTCTGTTCCTAATATCCAGTCCTTAAAAATGAGAACCAAGAGTCACCATTTCCACCAGTGATATTAACCTTTTCAAAGCTGGATGTGCTTCCTCGTATTCCTCTGTAGAGCTTTTACCTACTACTACTAAGTATAAATAATACATATTGTAAGTATTATCAATGTAAATATTTTATATACCTTATAAACTAAATATGGTTCATACTAGAGCACACTGATCTATTTTTAGAAATAAATTTGTGAAGGTTTCTTTTTTGTAGCTAACTACGAAACAGTTCCCATAATCTACTGAGATAATAAAATATCTAAAAGTCAAAAACTAGAGTAAATGTTTCATTTCTGTGAATCTACAACAATTTAGAATGTCCTCTATTTCTTCCTGATGTTTGAAAAGTAAAAAAAAAGATAACAATTAGACTATTTTAGAAGGCAGAAAAGGCTTCTTTAAGGGACCGAAATGTTTGCTGACAGCTAAAAGCAGACACTAAACATTTTTAGAAGAGAGGGTTTTCCAGATAAAAGGAACAGCATGTGCAAAGGCCCAGTGGCAGAAGGGGCATGCCAAGTTCAAAGATGAAAAGGAAACCATTGTGACTAGACAGGGTAGATGAAGAGGGGAAGTGAAAGGGAGGTGGGGCCAGGCCATAAAGGGTTTTGTGGTCCATACTGTTTTGTTTTGTTTTTTTAATTGCATCCTAGAAACAACTGATGTCACCCCCTACCATGGGAGAGACTACAATCATTGGGCTTTGCATCTTCAAAAGCTCACTCTGGATCTCCGTGAAGGAAGGTTGGGGAAGAAAAAAAAAAAAAGATGCTGATAGCCTAGTTAGAGATCTAGTGCCAGACCCCAAATGGGGGGTGCACAGAGGCTAAAAGGACATCCAAGGAAGCAGTAAGTGGGAGTCTAGGAGGCAGGAGGGGAGCAGGGCTTACTCTGCATTGGGCATTCTACTGTATGATTTGATTTTTTATTGTATATATACATAACTAATAATATCTTATTAATAATATGGGGGAAGGTCAAAGAGGAGAGACACCAGCTAACCCCAAAACATTTAAGGCCAAGGTCTCTGCTCTTTACTGGAAGGGAAGGTGAAGGACCAAAGCCACAGGAAATTGGCCAGATACCAGCAGGTGGTTTAGCTAACTCCTGCCCAATGAGAGGAAGAAGAACAGATGTTTGTCTCAACAGATCCGAGGGCAGGGACCACTCATTTCGACAAGTGCTACTGCTACAACAGCTACAAGAAAAGGAAGGAGCTGTGAGTCTTCGGGTAGAATTGCAAGGCCAAACGTGAACGCAGTTCAGTAGCATGCCTGGGAGTCCAGCCACCACCCTGGACAAAGATGTCCTTCTATTTGAAAGATGATCAGAGTTCCTGTCTGGAGTGTAAAGCATAAAATGCCCAAAGTAAAACTTTCCCTTCATTGATGTACTAAAGACAGTGACATAGGTTAGAGCTAATATCATCAATAAAGGGTTTAATCTGCTTTAAAAGGGGCCCTGCCCCACAGAGCCTCTGGACCCACCCCCATCAGGGAGCAGGCCGCTGAGTCACCCCGTCAGAACCACAGACTGCCATCTAGTGGTCACTCCACAAGAGCGAGTGCAGAGGGATGGATTGCCTTCTAACAGGGCCTGTGAAGAAACTGGCTTGGGGAGTTGAAGCAACCAGCCTGAGACTTTCCAGAAAGCAGCCACATCTTCAGCCCGTCCCCCCCGCCTTTCGGTGTAGCACACGTGAGAAGACTCATATCAGCCTGAGAGCGGCAGACCATGCCACTCCGCTCAGGGGCATCATCTCCCCAGAACAAAATGTGAACTTATCGTGGGGTCATTTCTTATGTGAGTTTTGCTCCTGTAACAGATTCAGAAGCACCAGGAAGCAGGACAATAAACCTCAAAGGTTCTAAAACGAAAAGTAGTTCTCCATTACCCGGGGAAAGGCCTTCACCCCTTCACTTAGCCAAAGGTATGTTTCTAGCCCATCATCAACTTCTATGCACCTTCTAACTTCTATGCAAAGTTGGCTACATCTCTAACACCCTTTTGTTCTGTTTAGCGTAAACATCCCTATAAGCTTAATTCATCAGAAGTAAGCCTAAGCCCACGTGTTGGAACAAGGCGATAAATAACAAAACAGTCAACTGAAACGAGCAGTGTCTTCTCCTGGCTGAGAATGATCTGCAGAGCTTGGGAAGGAGTGTCCCCACCGGCTGCCGTCATTCCTTCCGGCGCTCACAGAACACTGGCCCTGGCGGGGCTGAGAGCCCAGGTGTGACCACAGTGCATCACCTCCCCTTCCCGGTTGGCGAGGCGCTGCCAGGGACACCCAGGGAGTGGTGGAGTGGATTCAAACCTCTGGCTCCAAAACCCACGGGCTTTCTGTTTCTGGCACACTCCCACTGTAACCAGTTTTTTACACTTTGCATTTTAATCAAATATACTAATATATTATAAATACAGGTATTGTCATATACACTTTAATTCCGGTGTGAGTTCAAAACATTTCAATGGACAGGTTTAATAAAACCAAAAGAGAGCAAAAAAAGAAAAAAAAATCCAAAATAGAAGACAAAATAGGTAATTCAGAAGAGGGACTACTTTCCATCTTCTACCAGCATATTAGTGATTAGCTTCTAAGCATTCTTATTCTTGTTTACTGGGCGTGCATACCTTACAAACACAGTACTTATTTTATCATTTCAAGAAGCCTAAAGAGAAGTGGCCTTATTACTTCTGGATATTCTGCCTGCACTCTGCTTCCGAACCCCTGACCTGAATGGACTGCCTTGTTCATGGATTTTGTTTCCCCAGGATGTAGAACACTGCACTTGGCACGTTGCGGCCATTCAAACACTTGCGGAACAAATCACGCATCTAGGGAGGCCCGAGGGAGGGGGAATGAAGGTTCTTACAACTTGATATTGGACTATTCTGAACTATAAAGAACCTTAAAGGTTATTCTGAGTAATTATCCCTTCCTCAGTGATGGGGAAAGCCATCTCAAAGTTTCATGCCAAAAAAAGAAAGCAGGCTCCTCAATGTCCTTAGAGTGGGTCAGCTTATCATTTCATCCTGAATTGCAAGGACCAAGTGGCCGTCTCCTATGGGAACCCATCTGCCACCAAGTGCGTCACACCAAGCGTTAAGTGGGTTCCCAATAAAGAACCGGCAGGGTCCCTGCAATCCCCCCGGGACTCCCTGAACATACACAGACCTCTTCCAGGGAACTGCACACTTCCCAGGCAGTGTGGCCCTCATATGGGAAAGGCCTGGCATTGTGTAACATTCTTTGGTAAAGGCAAATGTAAAAAAGAATCTAGAATGACATAAAAATGGATATTATACCCTCCCCCTCTGAAGACAAATGAAAATGTGCCTGAAAAATATTAATGGTGCCTTCTCTGAAACCTTGAAATAAAATCTTGATGTGGCCATGCATTCGTCATGACAAGGACCCTTAAAAAAGAGCAGCCATCCTGCACTGTGTTCGGAAGGCAGCACAGAAAGTCCGTGAGGAAAACAAGGAGAGTGAGTAGACTTGAAATTGTCAAGGACATGTGCCCAACACCAAAAACACAGTTTTTAAAAAGATTTCCGAGGACTTAACCCTAAAATTCTAGAGCATGCTGTCAGGAAAGTGTATTTGTAAAAGGGTGACTTGACTTTTACCTAAAACTCATCTGCCATCAAACAACAGCTGTCAGAGGAAGAACGTGACTTAAAGAATCAGAAGTCTGGGGTTTTCCTCCCCTTTCTGCCACTTACTTTAACACATCATGTATCCCTAAGCCTCAGGTTCCTCATTTGTAAAATGTGCAGGACAAAGCCTGATCGGTCTTCCTCACCCGGCAGCCTCAAATGGGCTCAAACGAGCGAGCAGTGAAGTGCATAACCAACTACTACGGCCAGGGGCAAAGAAAGCATTTTTATCAGTAACAAATGGACAATGCTAGTAAGCTGGCAAATTCCAAATTGTTTAAATAAACCCATAAAACCATTTCCACTCCAATTTCAATCCAGTAAGTATCAAAGTTATTCCAAGTCAAAGTGAAAAAAGAGTCCTTCCGAGTACTTTAGATCAAAGTTACCATGTTAAAAATCAGCACTTCATCTTCCAGTACCACTGAAATATTTACTCACCCATCCCAACTGTATCCTTCAATGCCCAATAATAGAGTAACAGTTGTTTTCTTGAATGAACCTTAGTGTGGGCACCCCCCCCCCACGCACACATGCATGCACACACATGCGTGCGAAGTGAACTCATAAAACCACTGGGTTTTTTTTCTTATTCTGGCTCAGGTAACACAAACAGAATTGCTATTATTACTTTTTAATCACTAGAGTAATGAAGTTCCAATTTTGCCCAAAGCTAAAATCAGAATATATAAAATAGAAGCTATCAAATATTTTCACTTCTAAGTTAAACTTGAGTCAACTTTTTCTCCCTAACTGTAAACCAGATGCTAATATGCCTTTGCTTTTTAAGCTCTAAGTCTGTGCTAATATGGTAGTCACTAGATGCACGTGGCTACCAAGCACTTCAGATACAGTTAACACAAACTGAGCTGGATCAGAAATGTAAAACATATACCAGAGTTTGAAGATATAATATGAAAAAAAGAAAAGCTCGTTCATTTTTAAAATATTGATTATATGTTGGAATAACAACATTTTGGATATTTGGAGTTAAATAAAATACATTAAAATTAATTTTACCTGTTTCTTTCAACTTTTTTTAATGTGACTGTTAGAAAGTTTAAAATTACATATGTGGCTCCCATCTATGAGAAGAGGCTGGTCTATTTCTATTGGGCAGATCTGCTCTAGAAGAATACTAAAATAAACAATATACATTATATAAACATTTTAATTGCTAAAATTTATGCATAATGTCCTCTCTTCACCATATAAAAATGGGATTTGGTCTTTACACCTATGGCCACAGGTGAACTGTGCCAGATCACTTGGCTTCCTCCAGTCACCCAGCCCGGGCTCCCTGACAACCCAGGGAGGAAACAGCCGGCTGGGGAGTGCATGGGTGCCTCCCCCCAGACCCCCGGCCCAGGACAGCCTCAGGACTTACTGTAGAGAAGTCATTCCTTTTAACCATTCCTGTAGAGTAAAATAACCCATGTTTTGTGCATCCAATTTCCAAGCTAGGACAAGCATAACTACCTGTATAAAAACAAACAAACAAAAAATTAGAAAGACCAATCAAATCAGAATGACAGATCCCAGTAATTAAAACATATCAACAACTTTCCAAATGCTTCTGTTCACGGTAGTTTAGTCACTGAAATATGAACAGGGTAACTTCAAAAATGAGTTCTAGTTCGGAAAACATCTAAAAAGTTTGATAATTAGTCTGATGACAAAGGCTTGGAGGAACATGAACTCTTATGATGCATGATGGTGGAAGTGTAAAGCCATTAACCTCTCCAGAGGGCAATTTTGCAATATTTACCAAAATTAAAACCAGTTATCAACTTAGCAATTCCACTTACAGAAAGTTATGTTATAGATACACCGCACATGTACATAAAGATGTTATTATTCAATAATATTCCTGCAGTCTTATTTATAGTAGCAGAAGACTGAGAACAACCAAACATCTATTAATAAGGACCTAATTAAATACTTCCTTGCTGAATGCTCTCCACACAAAGAAATACTATGCCACCATTAAGACAAAAGAAGTAGAGCTATCAGCAGAAACGGGGAACAATCTCCAAGGTTTATTAAGTGAACAGAGCAGGTGCAGAGAAGAGGGCTAAAAAAAATAAAAAGGTCGGTGGTAGGTCATAGATAATAATGGCGTATCACAAACACATTAATGTTTGTGAATTTAACTGTATACGCTGGAGGAAAACTATTTGAAAGTGGCCCAAAATTCCACTTAAAAAGCGCTATGCCTGGACTGAACACAGGCTGAGTGGCCCAGCTCCATCACTTCTCAGTGGGGCACCACTCTGGCTTCGAGGGAGTCTTCGGAAACTCTGGAAGCATCAGGAACTGTGACAACTCTAGTTTCCGGCACTGCTTATCACTTAGCTGCTTTAGGGAAAAAGACGGCTCAGAGATCCTGATGTTGAGTTTAATGAACGCTTGAAGATGTGAAGACAAAATTACATTTCAAAGGTACATCCAGCTTCAAACTGTCCAGGACTCCACAGAGGGACAGAGCTGAGTCCACCCATCCGTGACTGGGGAAGAGGAGGAAGCCTTCCCATCTCGTCTACCTCAAAGACCCAAGATAAGATGAGGAATAACTAAAAAAGAAAGTAGGTCAGCCCTAGACAGGTAAAGAGGGGCAGGGCTTTGCTAGGACCATCCCACCACTCTGTGGGCTGGTTATCTCTGGACAGTTGTCCATACCTAAGGGACACCCAAGTCCTGACCTGGGGATCACATATACACTGCTGAATGGCTACATCTCCATTTGTTGTAGCAATAACAACAATAAAAACAATGGGAAGAAAATAGATGTTTCTGCAGAAATTGGCCAGGGACTAGCATAGTCCACATCTGGCAGTTAATTTTATTTCTTTACACAGGACGTGAAGGCTTCAACCACTACAACTTCCCCAAACATTAATCCACCATCCATGTGGCCCCACTGGGTCAGATGGTGATGGTGGTAAGAGGATGAGAGAACTTGAAAAAAGTAAGGCAAGCAGTCAATTAGAAATCACTCGAGATGATTTAATTAGCCCCTGAGAGCCAACACACACACATTAAGTACTCCAGAAGAATGATATGAGGGAGATTCAGAAAGTCTGTCCTTTTGTTTGCCAACAAGGTAGTTTGTAGACTAAAAACGTCCAGCTTTGTCTAATTTATAACTGCAAGATTAATGAAAAGCTTTCTCTTCATGCTGACTTTATACCTTGGAAATTATTATCCGTGAGAACCCACTGAATCTCTAAGCCCTTTCATCAAATCTCAATTAAATCAGTACATATCGATTTTTAAAGTCACTAGATTTTTTAGATTAAAAAATCTAGATTACTAGGTAGATTACTAGCATTGATCAGTAAACCAATGTTTCTACATATAATACACATCATCACAAAGTATCATCCCTTAATAGGTTAAGAAACTTTAACTTAAGAGACCAGGGGGCTACTCAGAAGAACTTCCCAAAAAGACATGTTCTTCCAAATATTTACACATTAGTGGATTTCTCCTCATCCCTCAGCTTTTCTTGGAATTTTGACTCTGGCATACATATCAATTTACCTAGGTGAAATAACCCACATTTTCTAATTCAAACTTGGTATGTTCTCAAACAATATCTATACTCAATCCTCTATCAGAAAGATTTAAAGTTCCACATAAACACTTGTTAAGTTAAAACAATGGTTAGGACACAGAAACACACAAACACACACATAAGTATGCAAGAAATGTGGCTAAAAAGCCAAGTTGATATTTGCAATGAGTATTTCTTTACATAAAAAGGACCTTTCTTATGGTAGCTAATCAGGATGCTAATTACTTAAAGGATTTTGCTGTTGCCTTAGTAAATGACAGCGGATTTGAATTTTACAAGCCTGCTTCAATTTCATAAGCTCTAAGTCTTCAGGCAAGGTGAGGGCTTTAGAACCTACCTTTTAAGTGTTTTAAAGTACTAAGTCAACAGTGCAGACAAGCCTTTAAAAAACAACTTTACTGCTTATTTTTCAAATGTTAACACTTCTGATACTGGGATGCATTCACAACTGATGCATATCAGAGTTTACTTAGCAACGTTTTTTCTTTCTTAGTGATGATATAAAATACAACTTCTGTTAGTGGCGTCTTAGAAATGAAGTACAGTAATAAATACTTTAGAATAATATTCTGAATTTGGTCTCCTGGACTTCAGTGTGATTTGACATTTCAAGACTATTTCTTTTCCTAGAGAAATCAAGAACTAAAGGCCTCATCACTGCTCCCCAAAAGGACAACAGCAGCTCTCCATTACTGAGTACTGGTATTTGAAGAACTAGAATCCACACCAGCACTCCCTCCCCCCGACCCCCAACAGGCCTTTCCCCACCCCTGAGAGTAAATGCTCCCGGAATGCCTCTCCCACTGGCGGCCTGCCCTGGCCTCCTGATCTCCTCCCCTCCGGGCCCTGCCGGCCCCCTCCAATCTAGGCTGACGACTGTGCTCTGGGTAGAACCTTTAGGTCCGCTCTCAGGCCCAACTCACTCTCACCCTTCTTACCATTCAGGCCAGAAAACACTCCGCCAACCCTGGCCCAGCTGCCATCAGGAAACTTCCTTCATGAAGCCAGTGAAGTGTTCTTTTTTGTGTCCATGACTAGTCTATGGACCACATCAGGCAAATAGTATTGGCCCAGATGTCCCTAAACCTTTATAGCAAGCTGAATAATTTATTAAGATACCTGAACTAGATCACATTAAAATAAAAAATACAAGACAGAAATCCATATAATGAGCTAAAGACTCTTCAGAAAATGTAGTGTTGCGGGGAGTAAGGGGGAGGACAGAAGCATAGAAATATTAAGGGTAAAGAAAAGTTTTAAGAAAAAAGTGTGAAGTCTTAATTTCTAGTTGTCTTTAAGAGCATGATATATACATGGGCACCAGCTATCTTGCCAAGAAGAGTCTGAATGAGGGGGATGAGCTCTTGAGATCTCTTCTAGATCATAAATTCATTTAGGATCGAAGACATATTTGTTAAATTGGAGGCTAATGCAATATTAAACTGCATAGTTAATGAGCCAAGGCACTTGTATGAGCATCATTTTTCATTTTAGTGTAAGAGAGATGATGTAGGAACAGGAAAAAATATTCAACATGATAAGAATTAGGAAAAAATAATTAAGCATATAAAATAACTTCTAATTAAATTTTTTTAAGGAAATACTTAGGGCCTTTATATACTAAAAAGCAACTCCTGTGTTAAATTCAATCAGAAGTGAAAGATCTATGAAAAATTCTTGATAATTACAACCTACTCAAAACCCTTATGAATAATTAATTATTCAAAGATCTGGACAAACTCTGCATTAGGCTGGAATAACTATAGAGGGGGACAAATAGAGAATAGACTGTGACTCGGTCTCCCAGGTGATCTCTCAATGGAGGTACACATGCCCACACCACTTTTTAAACATCTAGTTTAATTACTTTATTATCATGCCTTTTATTTACAAGAACGTAAACAAGAGAAAAAAATGACTGGTTACACCACACCAATTACAACAAAAATTTTTGCTTAGAAATCAAATTAGAATTGGAACTTGTTACCCAGATTGCCTCACAAAACTAACACACCATTACTTCTTTACTGTTGCTTTATTTGTCAAGGGACAAAAGAGTTAAGAAAAATAGTCAACTGATTTGCCCAACTTAATAGGTTAGACTTACATTTTCGGGTTCCACACCAATGTCTTCACAAAATTTCTCCATGCCTTCAGGACCTACAACATCATCAGTACCTGCGATGAAATGCAACCTTATATAAATCAAATCTTACCATGTATGCTATTACTCCTATACTAGTAGTATATATAGTGTTAAAATATTTTTAAAGTAACTAAAATCAAATTAACACTTACGGGCCATAATCCTTTCTGAGAAAAGAAATCACCAAGTATAAACTAGAAAATATTCTGGAATTTCCGTTACTTTTTAAAGGATTTGGCTCTGCACAATCATTTAAGTCAATTTATTGCCATGCCTTTCATCAACCTATGGACACAGGCTACACATACTTTGTGTCTAAAGATAAGGCTACCTGACTTCAACTCTTGCTCTTTAAAGTAGCTTACAGCTCTATCTTATTTTGGTAATAATTTCAATACATACAATAACCTCTGGAAACCTAGCAGAGAACCACATAATATTCTTTACAAAATTAACTGGGAAATAACATAATTGCTTCTCTTACATAGGAAAAAAGCAAGTAGTCTTTCTGTTCTTGACAAGGCAATAAAGCCTCTTTCTTCCCACTCTGGCTTCAGCTCTGTTTCCTCCTGAAAGAACTGCCTACGTGTTCCATCCTTACTTTATCTCCCATTCATTCTTCAACCACTGCAATTTGGTTTCTGCTCCTCTCTCTCTATTGAAACTCTTCTTGCCAAGGTCACCAGTAACACCTTTGCTGCCAAATCTAACAGTCAGCTGGTTTTTATTTTATCTGACCTCTCTGTGATATCTGAAACTTTGAAGTTCTTTCTTCACAAAATTTGCCTCCTCCCACATCTTCTGGAAGTACCCTCTCTCATCTGGTTTTCCTCCTACTTCTCTTTTGGTTTCTTAATGTGTTCCTCTGCTTTCTCCCAGCTTGTTAAATTTGATGTGAGGAGTTCCATCTTGAAACCACTTCTAGTCCATTCTATACCCTCTGCTGAGGAAGGCTCAATGGTGCTCGAGCTCTTGGGCCCCCACTTTCCCTCTTCACTTGGGACTGTCCACCACGTCACCACCTGGCTACCCCACCGCCTGTTGAACTGCCACAGCTAAACTCATCTTCTGCCCCGAGCCACCTCCTGCATTGCCCATTTTCAGCCACCACCTGAGTGGCTCATCTCTCCATGCTACGCCTGCTTATCCTCTCAGAGTCTGTCTCGACTGGTGGCCCCACGGGGAAACAGAAGCCTGGGAGTCCTCCTGGGCTCTTCCCTTCTCCTACACTCTCCACATCCGGTCAACTAGCAGGTGCAATGCCAGGTTTTCCTTCCAAATATTTCTTAATTGTACCTAACCCATGCTGGCCTGTTCAGGCATTACTCTCTCATGCAGATGACCACAGCAGTCTCCTCAGGAGCTCCTGAATTCCACAGCCCCGTACCCTCTGAACCATCCTGCACACGACCACCTAAAGGAGCCATCCCAGACACAAATCCCATGCCGGCGTCAAGTCCTTCAGTGGCTCCCCACTCCCTGAAGATGAAGTGCAAAGTGTGGCATATCGAGTAAGGTTCTCTATGTCTAGAGCCTCCCTTCCTCTTCAGCCTCCAACCTCTCCACCTTCAAATCAAGTTTCGTGAAAATAAATGAATCAATAAGCAGTACTCAATGAATAAAAGCCCCAGAAACACGTACCTGTGGTTTGCTCCTGACACAAACCCAACACCAAACTGTTCTTTGTGGCCTCAGCCCATCTTCCTCTCCCTTCCCCGTGTTAACCGGCCAACTCGTTTTCAGTCTTGAAGACTGACACCAGACAGGGAGTCTTCCACTCCTCCCCACCCCCACCTGCAGAGGCTGGGAGGGGCAGTCCTCTGCGACCCCCCACCCCAATGCCAGGAGTGGTTTTCTCACATGGGGTACATCTGTGTTAAGTCCCAGCTCCTCTGTCTTTCCCTCTGAATTCCTCCAAAGTAAGAGCTATTGTATTTCTAGTGGACCTCAGCATTCCACCTGGCATGGAGCAGTTGCTTTTAGAAAGTTTATTAAATGAATGAATGAATACCGGAATACAGGAGTCACTCTAATCTTTGCACAGCCTCTAGATCTAGCAAGTCCTGCAGAATATCCACCATCTTCATAGGTCTCAGTTTCATCCTGGGAACATTCACTTGACACACTGTGGACCTATGCACTGTGGTCGCTGCTGATGATTAAGAAAACATGGTCCCTCCCCCTCCAGGAAGGAAGACAGGGCATGGGAATAATTCCTTTTTTCTTTTTTTTTTTTTTTAAAGTAATCTCTACACCCAACATGGGACTTGAACTCACAACCCCGGGATCAAGAGTTGCGCGCTTAACCGACCAAGCCAGCCAGGCGCCCCAGGAGTAATTTCAATATAAAATAATGATAAACATGGGCGCCTGGGTGGCTCAGTTGGTTAAGTGACTGCCTTCGGCTCAGGTCATGATCCTGGAGTCCCGGGATCGAGTCCCGCATCGGGCTCCCTGCTCGGCAGGGAGCCTGCTTCTCCCTCTGACCCTCCCCCCTCTCATGTGCTCTCTCTCTTTCTCTCTGTCTCAAATAAATAAATAAAATCTTTGAAAAAAAAAAATGATAAACAGAGGTGCCTGGTAGGCACGGTCGGTCGGTGGAGCACGTGACTCAATCTTGTGGTTGTGAGTCCAAGTGCCACGTTGGACGTAGAGATTACTTAAAAAAATAATAATAAACTGCAATAAATGTGTAAGGTGGCTGTCCTCAAAAGATGAATATTAAAATCACCTAGAGGGCTTGTTGGAAAGTCTTATGTCCTTTCTCTGCTTCAAAGCCCTGGCTCCCCTAAAGTCAAACTTAGGTCTTTCCCTTGCCACGTGGCCACGGCAAATATTTTTTCTGCATGCTGTTATTTTCCTTTTAATCACAAATGTGCCTTTTTGTTACAAGATGTTTTGTTTCATATATTCAAATGTTACCCTTTTCTGGGATTTTCTTTTTTCTCCTTTTATTTTATAGGTTTTTCTATGTATTCCTAATTTTCTTACCTTGATTATTAGGGGAAAAGTTATTGTTTCAAAAAAAATTTAAAGAAATCTTTATATAATACTTAAATATTAAGACAATAATAAAAGCTATTATCCAAATAAAAGATTACTGCATTTTTAATCCAGTTTTTTTTTGCTATATTAATATATAAACACGATACAAAATTTCATTTAAAAGAGAAAGTGAAAAAAAATTAGAAAGCAAGTTTCCCCTCCAGCCCCTCCCTACTCCGCAGAGACAAACATTTATTAAATATTCCTTTAAATAACCTTCCCAAAATAAGTCATTTATAGAATTCTACATGCATGGAATAGGTACATGTTTATTTGCTGTTTCTGTTCGTCCATGAAATTCTCTGTGGCTTTCCAGGGAGAATTTGATCATTTCATCTCCAACCAATGTTCATTTTTGCCTCCTCCTTTCCAGTTATTTATTCTCCATTCTTTCTATGTCTTGTCTAACAGCCCTGGCTCATCATTTCCAAAGCAATGGCAAATAAGCATCACAAGGGTAAGCATCCTTATCTCATTCTTCACTCAAATGAAAATACATTTAGCCTTTTACCACCTGATAGGCTGCTAGCTTTGGCCTGGACGGTGCACATACCCACACGTGCGCAGTCACGTATACATTCTACAAATGACACATGAATACATCCACACGGGAAAATACTCCAACAGACAAGGTCAGGGCAAAACAGACTAAAAAGAAAAGGGTGTTTTCACCCTTTCCTTACCAGTCCAGCATATATCTTCTCAGACCTTTATGCTTGTACCTAGGTATGTGCAAATACACAATGAAATCACTTTTAAGTTTGCTTACACACAAGAGTTCATGCTAGGCCTATAAATCCTGCACCTCGCTTTTGCCCCTGCATGTGCCTGGTGGTCTCCCTGGGCGAGTGCCCGCACATGCGCTCTGCTAGTGGGCCCATCTTCCATTACCCCACAGCACGGGAGTACACGTATGGGTCACCATTCTTTCCATGGTTCTACTACTGTAAAGATTCCGGCTACGAGATTCAAGAATTCTCCTCAGGAGGAAATATCCACCTATTCCTATTTTGCTAAGAGGTTTTGTTTTTAGGAACAGATGCCTTTTTTTTTGGTATCTACTGAGAGGACCCCTTGGGAGATGGCTGCAGATGTGAAAGAAAAAGTTACTTTATAATTATTTTAAAATTCCTGTCTTTGGTTTCCATTCCTCCTGATTTAAAAAAAGCTCTTCTGCTGTAACCTATCCTTGAGCCTTGCAAGGCGCCCGACTTCCCCGGGCCTGTGCACGGGGCCTTGGTGTGCCAGCTGACCTGCCCCCCGCCCCACCCCGGAATGTCCGTCCCTCCAGCCTGGCCACCGACGCCGCTCTCTGCCAGCATTCATCCCAAAGACGATGCTTCTCGGTCTGTCTGCTGACCACACTGGAAAATGAGCTGAGTGCACCCTAGAGCCTGGTACCCAGCAAGCCCTCAAAGGAGGTTTGCTGAGGTACACCATGCAGCAGTCACGGTAAGTTCTCCAGGGTCTTCCCTTTCTTCCTGATGCCACGCAGTGCCATTGTCATGCTAGCGATTCACATTTGCATCTGCTGTATTTAAAGAGCACGTTTTTAACCCTATGACTTACAGTGGCATGACTGCCAAAAGTAGTATTCTATCCTAAAAATAGTAAAATGTAGCTTGTTAATCAACATTATTTAGAAGATACCCATAATTCTGCTATTTAAAACAACTTTTCTCTTTTTGCCATGATCTTTCTCGTGCACACATTTAAATTTAGCTGTAATCACATTGTTCGTTGGCGTTAAGATTGTATTTACACTAGATTGATCAATTCACTCGTAGAATTTAGCCATCTTAATTCTAACATTAAGAACTGCGAATTCTTAATTCTGAATATGTAACTGGCCAACACAAAGTGGGTCAGAAGTGAAGCACGAAGGAGAAGATTTTAAAAAGTTGTATCTAAAATCCTAAGCTGTGGAATGCTCTGCTAACAAGCTGGTGGAGATACATTTGGAAAGCAGATATACTGACAATCATCTAAAAAAAAGTAGTCCTCCCACTTTCCCCGCCACCTTAAGCAGGGGCCCCTCATAAATACATTTTTCGTCATGGCCCCGGGCCCTCAAGGGAAAGCTTCCATAAGGCCACCATGTTGCATCCCTGAGGCAAACGAGGCCACACTGTCCCCTGTGCCATCCTTAGCCTCGGCTCCCTTGCTGACAGACCACTTGGTCACTTAGCATCTGCTCCTGGTCCTTAATCTCATTTTGGCAAACCAAAACACGATCCTGTCAGAGAACTTAATCCAAAACAGAAACTAAGGGCCCACAGTCAGTCAGGACTTGGGAGAACTTCTATGATCTACATCTATGTGAGTTTCCCTGTAACTCTGACATCAACGTTGGCACGTGTTTGGCTTAATTCCTTATTCTTAGATAGACTTCAGAAAGTGGAAGTTATTAGGTAAATTGCTTCTGTAAAACTGGTTATTTTCATCCTAATGAAAAGAAATGGGACTCCAGTTTCAGATGGAGGTCTAAACAACACTCCCCCACCTTCCTTTCTCAAGTCACCAAGAACTCAAATACCAAAGTACAAAAGGGAGCAAACCTCCTAGCCACAGAGACCCGGAGGAAGAGCCCCCGGTGGAGCAGGTTTCACTTATTCAATCTCTGAGAACCAGAAATGGAGGTGATCGGGATTTGAAAAGGGGAGAGGCTGCACCTTAGAATGTGTAAAGGAGTGCTGGCGCTAACTGGCCCAGGAGAAGCGGGGAGGAGCAGGGCTCAGGCTGCAGGAGCCACGGGCAGTGGAGGGCAGGGTAAGGAGTGGAACGGAGAACTCTGGAAAGAAGGGAAGGGGCACCCCTGTGAGACAAGCGCACCACCAGGGCCCTCCCATCCTCCACCCGCCCCTCCACCCACCTTGGATTAAAGTGCAGGGAATCAGCCCAGGCCAGCTAGCTCTTTCCTAAGGAAACAGAACTCACCACGGGGGTTTCACCATGGGGGGTAAAGCCTTCCTCTCGCTAGCTAGCGCCCCGGCCTCACAGCCTGCCCCGGCAGACTCATCCCACAGCACAACCTGACAGTCGCCCAGAGTCATCTCACCATTTGCTTTTCTTCAGTAATGATCTACAGCTTTTATTCATGTGTTTGGGCTATTAGAAGTGAAAGCAGGTATCAGCTGGAGCTCCTAATTATTCCCAATTTCAAGCCATTTTCCTTACTAACACAGAAAAAGAAAAAAATGGGGGTGGGGGTAAAAACAGGGATAGCCAAACCCACAAAAACTTTTTGTAGGGATGATCTGCAAGGAACCACCTGGCAGGGATCTCAAGGAACCTAAAGAATGTGGCTTAATCTTTATCCCAAATGTCACCTTCCTGAGCCAGAGAAAAGCAAACAAGATGGAAAACTGTAGCCTGCTCTCTTTTTAAAGGACACAGAAATGTGGCCATACCAGGGAAAAATGATGTCTGCTTATAAAGGAAGACACACACACACACGCGAATCAAAATAGCTGTGCTCTGATGGTAGAATTAAGTGTACTTTTTGTCTGCTTAAAACTTCCTTTTCATAACCCACTTCATGAAAATCAATGTGAACCAAGATAAGAAAGCAAAAAACCTTCACAAAGTGATACAAATATGAGAAAACCATTCATTCAGCACCCATGTATCAAGCACCTGGCAAAGTGTCAACCACTTTTCCTAGGAATACAAAATGTCTTCAAGAGATTCATTTTCTCGTGATATAACATGGAAACACATACATTCTGATACTATGTATTTGTTTGTTTTTTTTTAAGTTTTATTTATTTATTTGACACAGAGAGAGGGACAGCAAGAGAGGGAACACAAGCAGGGGGAGTGGGACAGGGAGAAGCAGGCTTCCTGCTGAGCAGGGAGCCCGATGCAGGACTCAATCCCAGAACCCTGGGATCATGACCTAAGCCTAAGGCAGATGCTTAATGACTGAGCCACCCAGGCACCCCTGTGTAAGTATTTGTACTAAGGTCCCTGTCCTGCAAACAACATCCAGCTCAAACTAGTTCAAGTAATGAAGGAGAATTAATTCACTAGAAAGATACTGGAGTAGCTCACGAAAATCCGAAGACCTACAGGAATCAGGATCATGTCCTTTCAAGTCTACCACCGGAAGAGAAAGATGCTCTTCTCTTAGCTGCAATCTGAAAATCCCAGGGGAATTTTATCTGATGGGCCTGGCCTGAGTTACCTGCCAGCCCTTGGAACAACTCCCGTGGCCAAAAGGGCAAGGCTCTTATCAGAAAACGAATAGGGTGAGGTAGGGGATGGGTTGGGGGGCGGGGGAAGGGGGAGGGAACGGAAAGATCAGACCACAGGAGGAACCCCCGCTTGGACACCTAATAAAAGGACATGCGAGCCAGGTAGGAAAATGTCCTGTGTGAGTACAAAGCAGGTTGTTAAGCTAATGAAGGGGCCTCGAAGATGTATAGCAAGAATCATCTGATAGCAAAGCGGTGAGAAAACACTCCAGGTGGAGGGACAGCGGCGGTGAGCTAGTCAGTTCTCCTTCAACCTGGAGGGAGCAGGGAGTTCTTTCAGCAGGAGGCTAGCCTGGAGCGGAGTGTTAGGAAATGACTTGGTCTGATCTGTTTTTTGCTTTTGTTTTGTTTTTTAAATAAGACCACAGGAGGCCCATGAAACCTAGTTGGGAGCAGAGACAGAGGACAGGAAAATCGGTTTGAAAATGGCCAAAATCATCAAATGGAAAGGCTATGAGAGCGCCAGAAACACGGCAAAGAAGAGGGGTAGAAGAGCCTTCAGCTCAAACTTGTCTGGAAACACTCCTTTTCTTTTTATACCGCACACAGCCAGTGACAGACAACACTGGATTTCAGTCTGATATTATCCAACCAGCTATTGTAAGCTGCAAAACTAGGACTGAATTTAAGACATTTTAAATGACAAAACAAACATTTTCTGCCAAATCATCTTTCAGAATAGACAATATAAGAAATTCCATTGCACATAAGGGTGCAAAGCAGCAAAGCTTATTTTAACTTTGATGTCCAATCCAAAGAGTCACCCACTACCAGCATTCTAAAAAGGTTTCCTAGCAATCCTGAGTATTTCTCCCAAGTGCATTCATCTTTTCAGTTCCCTTCTAGTGTTCTGAATTCTTTGGCTTAGCTGCTGGCTATAAATAGGACATTTGGTGATTTGTTTCAACTATGTTCCCTCCCTCAAACGGGGAGAGACGGCACACAAACCACATTAGAAAAGTACACATTTTAAAATTCTTTAATCTTCCCTAAGGTAGTCCTTATTTTCATAAGGGACAGTCTCAGATCATCTAAATGAGGACCTACCTGCATATTCGTAGAACCACTCTAAGCATCTCTTACTTGAAAAGGCTTCTTCTTCAGTCTTTATTCTGGTTGAATCATATTTCCTATACATGCTAGAAATTGAAAAAGGAGTCTGAAATTATTTAAAGATGCGGAGTTTCTGTTAAGTAGCAGACAGTTTTTCTTCTTTTACCCAAGCCAGACATCTATTCAATCAGTATTTCCAGTATATTCTAAACATTTTACTTCCTGCATTTGGAAGCTTCAGCTTTTATAACTAGTTTTAAACACAGTCAGACCCAAAACAGAATTAAATGGTAAATACCTGATACACGTTTTGCTCTCATTAACAAGTAATCAGTAAGGACTGATTTAATATACCCCCCTCTACCTCACTAGCCAGAACGAACTACAGAGTGATACAGTGAGACACAGCCAGAAATGGCTAAGGTGTTTCCTTCCAGCAAAGACCCTAGAACTCACTCCCGTCCTGCATTAAGTTCTCCTGTCTTTCATGTCTTACAAGTCAGGGTGGGCACAGAACACAGTCTAAGGAAGAACCTGTCAGTATTGGACACATCAAGGGAACATTAAGCAAATAAAAAGAAACATCAAATTATGTCCAAGCGTCCAGGGAAAAAAGCCTCAGGAGAGAGAAGTAGAGGAGCCTGGCTTCTGGCCCTCTCCTGTCGTGCCCCGCTGGTGTGGCAACACCCAGCATAAGCTGCACAACTGAGTCAGGAAGCACGGCAGTCTCCTCCTGCAACAGTGTGACTCTGCAGGAATTCTGTATTTTATGATGACCGGGGGAGCTAAGAACTAAGATGTTCCCTATCTGGGGAGGGGAGAGAAGGCAGGATCTTTAAAGTAGTCATTTCAATAGAAAAATTATGAGTAAATACTTTTTCTTTCCCTCATTTATACATAAATTGCCTAAACAGGTGTGTGTATGCATATATATATATATGTAAACACTTATGAATACAGTTTTAATTTCTATATTAAATATTACAAAGATCATACATAATTACATTTTAATAAGTATTTATTCATGACCTATTCACCAGAATAACTGTATATACGGCTGATTAGAGATTCTGGGTTTTAATACCGAGCATGGCTATAGGGTATTAAGATACCGAAACTGCAAACAACCCCACCAGTTTTGTATTTCTTCTGTAAGAGGTAGCCACACTACCCAGAAACAAAGGTGGGAATGGCCAAGGGTTCAAACATATAGCTTCCAATCCTGGGCCGAGACATTCTCAGCTCACAGTCTGGTCAACAACATGGAGACCTACACAGGACGCTGTAATGAAGTGCCTCAAAGTGCTCTACATAAAAAAGGACAATTGCATACCATTCAGTAAATTAAAAAAGATACCAATACATGCTATTACATGGATGAACCTCATAAACATCATGCTAAGTGAAAGAAGCTTGACACAAAAACACCACTCACATGAAATGCCCAGAAAAGGCCAATCTGTAGATGGAAGCTGGATGGGGGGTTGCAGGGGTCTGGGGGTGGGAACAGGGGAGCGGACTGTGAATGGGCATCAGGGATCTCATTGGGGTGGTAGAGGTCTTCTAAAACTGGTTTGTAGTGACGGTTGTGTAACTCTTAATACTTAGTAAAAATCACTGAATTGTACGCTTAACGTGGATGAAAGCTGTGGTATGTAAGTGAAGTTGTTTATTAAAAAAAAACAAGAATGAAACTCAGCTAAAGCTATAGACCCCTATCCCTTGGGTGGCCAATGAAATGCTATCGGTAAGAGGACCTCACCCCCTCCTGCAACGCAGCCACCAGTTTTAACACAGCTTTCTCATTTGGAGTTATCCCAGACTGTGGTGAGAAGTAGCAAGTGCTCCATATATAGTCACAAACTGCTATGTGATTATTAGCATTTAACAGTTCCAATGACAAGAACAGTGACACCACCAAAGAAGTGACCAAGTGACCTGGCTTCCCAAAGCTGAAAATCACTGGTCTAAACATTGCTGGTGATTGTCTTCTCAGTCACTGCTATCTTCTCATAGATCACATTTTCTGCTCATCTGGTATAGGAAGAGTGATAGCATTTTCACATTTTCAGAGTCCATCTCTCTATCCTTCCAACCGAGTTGGAGCATATAAAGTATCACGGCAAGGAAAAAACAGAAACAGCTCATCTAATCCCCTTGATTTATAGATGTGAATATTCAGGCCCATGAGTGAAGTAACCTACAGAGCCAGAATGGAGGAAAATGGAAAAAAGGCAGAAAAGAATGAAATTATGATGTTTGTTTGTTGTTAAAAAACAAAAACAGCAAAGCAAAAAAGACTCATGAAAATCGAGGTGAAAGAATTAAAGATGCCTAAAATAAACAAGCCTCACGACTTTTTGAGTTACCCTTAAATTAAGCAGTTCACTTGTCTGAAAGAGAAGTGTGCAGAGTCTTCTTTTTCACGACTTCTAACAAATCCTCACTCATCTGAGACTCAACCTCTGCTCGGCCACCACTCCAGGCAGGCTCAGAGCGTCCAGGCCCCACAGCACCCCCCGGCCATTCAGCCCAGGGCCCCTGCGAAAGCAACTGCGGATTCCTGTGGTTGTGTTTGGTGAGTGAGACCCCTTAGAGGACAGATACATACCAATCCTGTGGTCCTCAACGGGCAGAGACGGCAAGCCCTTAAAAGGAAGAAACTCTACACCAGTTTTGGTGGATCAATTAAGATCCACTAAGACAAAAAGTCAACTAAGACAAAACTTCAATTTCTAAGAACTCGACTTACCTAATCTGGCTTTGTTTTATAAACCCACATAAGTATCACAAGATAATTACACTTTGAAAGTGTGCCTCTTTGATGTACGTCATTGAGTTTGATCTACTGTCTCTGCGACATACCCATCGTGTCTACTTTTCTTGGCGGATAAGTCATCTCCGGAGGCAGGTCTCCTCTTTTTCCTCGGCGGCATCACTTTACTAAAGCAGTCTGAAGAGCTGCAAGACCGCAGGCTTCCTGGGGACAAAGAGTCACAGGGTACAACAGCATGTTTAGCCACATCCTAACATTCCCAGAGAAAGCCACCCGCCAAATTGAGAACAGTCGTGGCTTATACCGTAAAGGGTTTAGATGTTATCTGTAAATGTTGTAAGGTGGAAAAAAAGGTTATTAGTTCCTCTTTAGGAAAATGTTGTAGTCAAGAAATAAACCTTGCAATGACACAAATAAGTTAATGTCCCCCACCCCCAAAACCACATTAGAAACTGAAGTTATCACGATTTCCATCGTGATTTCCAACATAAATCATCAAAGCTTCAGTCTCTTTTATATGTCAGTGTTCCTTCAAAAGGAACTGCACTGCTATCTCATTTGTGTATTTCATTAGGCAAGGCCAGATCAACCAGTAACCTTGAATTTAAAACACAAACAAGCACATCAGTCCCAATATTCTTAAGCTTCAAGGGGTATCTGATCTTAGAAAAACAGGATTTAGATTTTTTTGGACAGAAGCCTGACAGGATCTTGAGCAAAATTTCCATAATCATTTTCAGTGTGTTTCTGCCACTTTTGGTCAGGATTTTCAGAAGCAAACCTTCATTTGGTAAAAGATATTAAAATATACTAACAGACGATCCCAACACGGAACACGTACAGGGACCTCACTGTGAGCCAGTTCCTGTTATTAACACTTACATGATGCCTTCACTTGTCCACCTCCTACCTGCCTTATGAAAAGAGAAGCCTCATTACTGCCTATGCCGCTGAGAGAATGGGGGCAGGGAGAGGTTAGGTTAAGTGGCAAAACTGGAATTCAGACCCAGACAGTCTTGCTTCAGACTATCTAAAACCATTATAAATTACAAAACAATTATAAGATAATTAAAATGTGTCCATCCTGGCACAGGTGTTACCAGATATGCCATTTGGGTCCCGCAATAACCCCGAATGTCAGGCAGGGCAGAGATCATTATCTCTGCTTGACAGATGGGAAAAACCAAAGCTCGGACATCCAGGTGATTTTCCAAGGTCCCAAAAGTGTTTAGGGGTGAATTCTGGACCCCTATGTCTCTCCTCCTTCCACTAGTCCCTTGGTAGAAGGCCCTGGGCTCTCACTGAGTCAGAGGACAAGAGAGAGCTTAAGGGTGCTGGTGTCTGAATGATCTGCATTCAACGAATAAGTTTTAGCTCTTCACCTAACTATGTGGCTTGGTCAATTGCTGACCTATTCTGGTTCATCTTTTAAAGAGTAAGAACTGTGATACCTCCCTCTCAGGATTTTTATGAAGAAAAACGTCTACTCGATAAGTGCTTAGGTGCCAAGCACTGTGTATAGATAGATGCTGGGGATATAAATAGAAACACGTTCTAACTGCTGGAATGGAGGTATGCAGACAGTGCTCAGGCTGGACCTCAGCACTCCCTGAGTGCTCCCAGTGACCCTGCGATGTAGTATTGCTAGCATCCCCATTTTTACAGATGAAGAAACTGAAGAAGAGAGATTAAGTAACAGTCAGAAAGCAGTAGGTGAAGTGGATGATGGAAGCCAAGCAGCTCGGCAGCAGAGCCCCAGCGCTCAGCCACTATTTACTGTCGCCTCTCTGAGGTCATCCAGGCAGAGACTGAGAAGCAGAGAACTCAGGACACAGCCCCAGCGAGGGTGGATGTGTAAAGGGCTGAGAAAGACCTGGGCAGAGAGAAAAACTAGGAGAGTGTCATGTCCTACAAGCCAAAGGAGAAGAGAGCATTTGGAGGTGTGGTCAAGTGCACCCCGAGGTCAGCTCAGGGAAGGAGCGAAGGCACCCACCAGACTGAGCAAGGAAGGCCCGCAGCAGTGGGGCGGCGAGGGTGGAGGCCAGGCTGCAACGGGCTGCAGAGGGATGTGGGTGAGGGAGCCAACACAGTGCAGGTGGACAGCTCTTTCTAGAAACCTGCTCTGAGGCGGCTGCCCAGTGCCAGGTACTGAATGATGCATGAGCTCGAGGATCCTGTCTCCTCCTCTAGCACAGAAGCAGACCCCAAACAGGGCTAAAAAGACAACCCTCGGCCACCCTTCTCCAGGTCCCTACCAGATCCTGTCCTTCCAAGGATGGAAGCAGAGAGTTTTTCGGAGACACAAGGCACACCGTATCTCTCTCCCCCACAACAGCAGCAGTAACTGGAAGGGAAAGGTGGAGAAAGTGCTGCCCACCACCACACCCCCCCCATCTTCCCTATAAAATGGTCCTGTTTATAAACAACACTAAAGCACACAAAAAGGGCCAAAGAGCTTCACAGTGACCCAAGCTTCTGAAGAAAAAAAAAAAAAAGATTTATTCTTGTCCATGAATGCTTTGTGGTGGGGGTTGCAGAATGTAAAAGTCTGTCCTGCCAATCTGGAAAGCCTGCCACACTGCTCAGAAATAACGGTGTGTCCAAAAAATAGCAAGTGGTGGCGAGGTGATGGAGCTAAGGGAACCCTTGTGCACCGCTGGTGAAGGCAAGCCGGGGCAGCCGCTCTGGAAAACAATATGGAGGCCCTGAAAAAATTGAAAATAGAAATACCCTGTGATCCAGCAATTCCACCGCTAGGTCTTTACCCAAGGGGAAAAAAAACCCCATAACTTGAAAAGAATATATGGAGTCCTATGTTTGTTGCAGCATTATTTACAACGGCCCAGATATGGAAAGAACTTAAGTGTCCATCGATAGATGACTGGATAAAGAAGATGTGAGATAGATAGATAGATAGATAGATAGATAGATAGATAGATAGACAGACAGACAGACAGACAGACAGATAGATATACACAATGGAATATTATTCAGCCATAAAAAATAATGAAGTCTTGCCATTTGCAACAACATGGAAGACCTAGAGAGTATTTCAGAAAAAGACAAATACCATATGATTTCACTTATGTAGAATCTAAAAAACAAATGAAAAAACAAACAAACAGACTCATAAATACAAAGAACAAACTGGTGGCTGCCAGAGGGGAGGTCGGCCAGGGGGATGGGCTATACAGGTGATGAGATTAAGAGGTACAAACTTCCACTTATAAATAAGACACAGGGATGCAAAGTACAACATAGAGAATACAGTTGATAATATTGTAATAAGTTTGTATGGAGAGAGATGGTAACTACACTTATCCTGGTGAGCACCGTGTAATGTATAGAATTGTCAAATCAGTATGTTGTACACCTGAAACTAATACAACATTGTATGTCAACTATACTTTAATTTAAAAAAAAGAAAGGAAGGAAGGAAGAAAGAGTGGTCTGTCTTAAACGTCAAAGCTCACTTTCCCCTCCTTGGATGTCTATGTATAAAGAAAAGTCGGGGCACCTGGATGACACAGTTGGTTAAGCATCAGACTCTTGATTTCAGTTCAGATCACGACCTCAAGGTCGTGAGATCGAGCCCCGCATTGGGCTCCCGCGCTGGGCATGGAGCCTGTTGAAGATTCTCTCTCTCACTCTCCCCGTGCCCCTCCCTGCCCCCTTCTACCCTGCTCGCTCTCCCTCTCTCTCTTAAACAAACAAAAAAAAGTCATTTCCTTTCAGTACTGTCATGGCTTGGTTCTGAGCATCTCACGTGACAATAACCTCCCCCTTACACTAGTGTCTGCAGAACATGGGAGAAAATGCACTTTAGTGCCTCAGCCCATGGCACAATGCACACTATTTAAAATAATGTCTTCACCAATATAGGTTAATCCACTAGCTCCTCTCCTATCTGCTTCCTCATAGACAAACTGGTATAATGTCTAGCTTTCACCGAGTCCTAGTTATCAAGAGTATCACAGTTTTGGTAAACGTACAAACATCCTAAGTTAACTTTTTCAACTTTCTCTTATTTTCTTCCTTATTGACGAATGTTTTCTGTGAAAAGTTTCACAAATCACTTTTTCTTGTGTTTGTGTAAAATGCACTCATTATTTGAGCCCCAATTTGGCATTTTATTCTTTTATTTATTTAAAATTTTTATCTTCTAGGGGCACCTGGGTGGCTCAGTCATTAAGCGTCTGCCTTCGGCTCAGGTCATGATCCCAGGGTCCTGGGATCGAGCCCCGCATCGGGCTCCCTGCCCAGCGGGAAGCCTGCTTCTCCTTCTCCCTCTCCCACTCCCCCTGCTTCTGTTCCCTCTTTTGCTGTGTCTCTCTCTGTCAAATAAATAAATAAAATCTTTAAAAATAAATAAATAAAAATAAAATTTGTATCTTCTAGTTAAAAGATGGCTTTTGCTTAGATCTCTCTACTCTGATGGTCAGCATAAGCAAGTGGCTATGATGGGGCCATCTTTCACAAAGAAATGGTGTCTGTTCACCTTCCCGGTGCCCACTGGAGTTCAGGCACTCACTAGCTTACTGACCCTTTCATCCCGCCTCAGAGGAAAGATGTGTCAAACTCAGCCCCCAGTGAAGATACAAAGGACTACACAGTACAGCTCCAGAGGTAGAACCCTAGAACCCATAATGACAGTGAAAAGTTTCAGGCTACGTGAAAAGCAATTTTTTAATACTGAGGAAAACAAGGTTACTTATAATACTTTGCCAACATGAACCAAATCAGCAAAATACACAGAGAGCACACAACTCAAGGCTTATGTGCCCCAAACCCGCTCCCCTTCTCCCCAAACATAGCTCCAGGGATCCTACCTGAGCAAGAGCAACAACTAGCATTTTTTAAGTGCACATGCAAAAGTGCACATTGGTTTGCAGGGCCCCACTTGGTTCACCTGTGCATACACAGCAACTAATAGAGCATCTTAGTACAATAAGAAGAAGATACATACATTACTGAGAATCCTACAGAACACTCTCAATAAATATTTGTGAAATAAGTGTGTTCCTAAAACATGTGTAAATCAAATTCTACTTAAAAAGTCAGTACATTTCCTTAGTACCTTTCCAGATATTTAAAATACCAATGAATAGATAGTATATCATTTCAGATTTTTTTTCCTGTTTGTCAGTAAAATAAGCACTTGACTTTTAAGTCTCCTGGCAAGTAGGATTTTTTTAAACAAAAATATTCGATACTGTTTGCTTCTTAAAATAACTCCGTGATGTCTTTTTATAATAAAAATTATATTCATTTAAATGAATGTTTTACAAATTTGTATTTATTTGTATCATTAAATTTAGGCTTTACTGACTCAGAATTTATATCAATTAATCTACTTCAACTAAACTTTATCTTTAAACTAAAAAACAACTTATGAAAATGTTATGAAATGTCATCTACTTCAAAGAATGGACTATTTTAACCCCGTAAAAGTATCTACTTAAGTACAATCAATCTGACATTACAGATCAAGGCAAAATGTTAAGGCTGATAGTTTAAAGAATAATGCTGAAGCACTTCCAAAGTTATCCTCACAAATCTGAGAGGTATTATTACCGTCCCAATTCTACAGATGAGAAAACTGGCCGATAAAGTTGAGCACCAGAAAGTTCCCAGATCAATAATTAGGTAAAAAAGAAAAGCAACTTCCAATAGATGAACTTTAGGAAACCCCAAATTCATTTGAAATGATCAGAGAGCTGCAAGTTTTCATTCTTTGCCAATCACCCAAGAAAAAGCAGTGATGAAAAAGATTTTAAAGATTCATCTTACATCATGAGAAATATTTGGCAGATACATATGAAAAAAGAAAAGCCTTTTGATAATAATAATAAAGGGAAGAGAAGAAGAATCCCAACTAGCAATCCCAAATTGTAACTCACACTCCTTAATATTATCTTGATGTTCTGGTGTTCAGTCTCAATATCTCTACAGTAGATAGACAATCAGTCTGAAATCAATCAGTCTGAAATCTACCCTGATGCTGGGTGTGTGTGTGTGTGTGTGTGTGTGTGTGTGGGTGTGTGGGTGTGTGTGGGTGTGTGTGTGTGTTCCTTAGGAAGGCAATAAAAATTGCTTATAGTTTTTTACCCAAGAGTTATGACTTGAGTTCAGGTTCATTTCTTTTTGATTTAGTGTTAAAAGAACTTCAGATCACCAAAGTGGATCTAAAGTGATCTAAGATGCTAAAGAGAACAAATGAAATATTCTATTCACTGCCTATATTTTCAAATATATCAGGTAGTCAATGAAATCTTCCCACATTAAACAATTAGAAATACTGCCAACATCTTTCAGCTGATTTATTTTAATATTTGGTCCCACAAAATCTATTTCAAAGAGCACCTCGAGTTCACCTGGATCAGACCAAAGGCCCTTTAATGACTATCCAGCTTGTTGTTTGATGATAATTTAACTAAACCTGTTATTCTTTTTTTATTCTTTTTTTTTCCTTTTTTTTTTATTTGAGAGAGAGAGAATGAGAGAGAACACATGAGAGGGGATAGGGTCAGAGGGCAAAGCAGACTCCCTGCCTAGCAGGGAGCCCGATGCGGGACTCGATCCAGGGACTCCAGGATCATGACCTGAGCCGAAGGCAGTCGCTTAACCAACTGAGCCACCCACGCGCCCACTAAACCTGTTATTCTTAATAAACAGTATCTATGTATCTAAGATGCTCCACTGCCTTTTCTTTTTTAATCTTTTTGTTTTGGGGCTTCAAGAGGTCCATAAAATTAGAGAATTTGTCTGACTCTTCCTAACTTAGTGTAAGTGCATGTTCTAATACAAAAATCTCACTGTCTAATTTTTCATTTTACAGAGTTTGTTGTATCATACCCTTGTTTCACTTAACATTTTACATGGTTCATTCTGCCACTTCAGTACTTTTTATATAGCTGTTTCACCTCACTATTCACTGAACAATGTCACAAAGACAGTGATTTTGGGTTGATAAACAGATCACATTTCAAAACACCTTTCCAGTACCTAATATTTTCTTTCATTTCCTTGAACAGATCATTGAACTACTTGCTTGTTTGAGTGAAACTATTAGTGTCTAAATGTGAGATTTTTATCCTACTATTTAAGACAAAAAAATTTTTCCGTTCCTTTCTAAATACTGACTTCTGACATCTATCATCTTTTTTCTTACTCATTGTTTTTTGTCCTCTCCATTTGGCTTTTTTTTATTCATTCCCTATAATTTGGATTTGGGGCTACTGGTCTGAGATTAACTCTCTCTGTCTCTCTCTTTTTTCTTTTCTTGGTGGGAGGAAGACTGAAAGCACCAAAGAAAAGGGACACAGCAGCCTCTCTTGCACTTAGGTTTGGCTCTTCCATATACAGTTTCTTACAGATGTTGCTGAGACTACCGTTGGCCTTCAAAAGATTCAAAGCAGCATTATGGTGATTAACGTTCTCAGATTTCCAAACATAACAGATTTTATGTTGTTTAATTTTTTTTTTTTAAAGATTTTATTTATTCATTTGAGACACAGAGATACAGATACAAAGAGAGAGCATGAGCAGGGAGAGAGGCAGAGGGAGAGGGAGAAGCAGGCTCCTCGCTGAGCCAGGAGCCCGATGTGGGGCTCGATCCCAGGACCCTGGGATCATGACCTGAGCTGAAGGCAGATGCTTAACCGACTGAGCCACTCAGGCGCCCCTTTGTTTAATTTTTAAAGCCTACTCCGTCAGGTATGGTAATCACAAGTGATGCTACAACCAAATGGGGAAATGTTAATGAAATGGACTGTTCTAAGAAATTACTAATGCTAATTGACACTGACGGGCATGTATGAGGTAGCAGGCATTGCACCAGCACGTTACATACCAAACATCACACATATCCACTGTCCCCAAGGGTGAGAGAGGAGGCATGGGGCCAAATACATTTTCCACTTTCATTTTCTTAATTATAGCTTCCAGTTATTAAATTGCCACATTCAGGTTAAACATTTAGACATAAAATTACTATAGTAACAATATTCATTTAAATCTGAAGTTCAAAGTTAACTACATAATGTACAAGATTCAGAACTCAGAGGTTTTATTACCTCAGCTAAAGAAGAGACAACCTCAAGGCTGTACCAACACAAAATTCAGTTTTAAATCAAAATTACACTAACTCTTAAGTTTAAAAAATCCTCAGAGCCCACCAACATATTGGTTCAGAATTGGAGAGAAATGTGCTTTACTTCTATTAAAACTGGCCCTGCAAATTTTATTTCAGCATTACTGGTAGCAGCCGAGTCAAACAGACTTAAATGTATATCAACAGGAGACTGCAGAAGGACATTATGATATATCCATGAACTTTAAAAATGCAGAGACAAAAAATATAAAGCAGATGCTTTATAAATGTGCTACTATAAAAAGATCAAGATATGCTGAGTGACAAACACAAGAGGCACATACAAATATATACTGTTTGGGGGGGGAATATCATCATCATTAAGGAAACAAACATAAGGATATAAGAGTTACCTCTGGAGAGTCAAATGTGGAGTACTAGTAGTGGGGGATGAAAGCTGGGGGTAATAAAACGGAACAGAAACTTTCATTTTTTATTTTCTACATTTCTTTTAAAACCATGTGCATACATTGTTTTCAAACTGTATTAAGCAAATTGCTTTTGATTGCCCTTGAGTTGATTTTCTGACACAGAAAGATCAGGGGAAGGGAGCCTCTGTGGCCTCGCCTTCTAGAACACTCCTGGCACAGACTCTGCCTGCCCCCCTCCCCGCCACTTCTCTCACTCCTTGTCCTGGAAGGAGGAGTGTCTGATCTAATTAGTGGTCCAGGGAGAAAGAGCTGAGAAGGGCCCAGCCCCTCCTGACCTCCCTTTCAGATTGGCCTACCAGCAGAAGCTCAGACTCCTCCACTGTCATAACGGGTGGGTTGGAGGGGGGACAGCAGGTGTGCTGGCCTGTGCTTATCTAGTTGTGGTGGCAACTGCACATCAGGCTAATTCAGATGAAATACAGAAAAGCCTCTGCATTCTATCTATACATCCAAGCTGTGTTTTCCAACAAACTGTTACTTCAATCTCCATCTTGTGTCTAATTTTCAATTGATTCTGAACCAATCTGGAGAAGGTGGGAGAGTTCTAAATCCCCAAACCTCCAAGATATACCATTCAATGAAAAAAAGAAAGATGCTGTATAATATGTATATTATGATCTTACAGATGCTAAATTTTTAAAAGTACTATTAAAGTATATGCATGCGTAAAAATGTCTGAAAGAATAAACATTAAACAGTGTACTGGGGGAAAGCTGGATTGGGAGACGAAGAAGGAGGACTGTCACTTTTTACTCCATTCACTTTTGTGCTATTCAAAATTCACCAACAAGCATGTGTTCCCATATTACTGTGGTAATTTTCAAAAACTTTATATTTTAATAATTTTTGCTGGGAGACGTAACCACAGATCAAGTAAAAGTTTCTGAACTTTGGGAGTATCAACAGTTTAGAGAAGTGGTTCTCAAAGTGTGATCGCCTGACCAGCTGCATCAGCATCATTTGAGAGCTTGTTAGAAATGCAAACTCTGGGGCCCCAGCCCAAGTCTACAGAATCAGAAACTCTGGGGGTGGAGACTAGCAATCTGTTTTGTTTTTTTTTTTAAAGATTTTATTTATTTATTCATAAGAGACAGAGAGAGAGAGAGGCAGAGGGAGAAGCAGGCTCCCCGCTGAGCGGAAAGCCCAACGTGGGACTCGATCCCAGGACCCTGGGATCATGACCTGAGCCGAAGGCAGACGCTTAACCATCTGAGCCACCCAGGCACCCGACTAGCAATCTGTTTTAACAAGCCCTCCCTAGAGGATTACAAGCTAGCTAAAGTTTAAGAACCACAGGACTAGAGAACTGTTTATAATAATTGTTTCAATTTTCCAATTCATAAATCCTCAAGACCTATACAACACATACATCTAACACCCCACCCATCTATCAAATTATTTTTCATCTCAACAAGCATTTGTGGAGTACTTTTCAAACTGCATTACTGTAGTAAGTTTTTAGTATAAACTAAAATACGTCAGTAAAGAAACAGTACCGTGAAACCACTAGGGAGGTCCCAGCCCCTTTAAAGGGACTGAAGTACTCTGACATAAACCAGAGGCCCACCAACAGAGATATGACACTGGGAAGGAGCTAGAACACAGCTTCCTTCATACACCTTGAAAAACACCCTCAACCAAGTAACAACTTGTTAGTGTATTACAACACAGATCATTCTCAGCTAGTATTTCTCCTTTATAACTTTATATTACGAAGTTTATTTAAATTTAAGTAGTGCAAGCATTTACAGATACCTGTTGGGTGATCGTCTTGGCCAACGTCTTCTGTTAGATTCTGCAAGAAATATGTTCATTGTTACCAAAAAATCACACACCATATGGCAAGTTTTAAAATTCATAAACATTTTCATAAACAGCTGATATCTTAATATCTGTAATCTAAATTTGTAGCAAATACACTTAAAACAACTACTTTAAACAGCTGGTAGATTCGTCTTTAAAAGGTTGACTTACTAGCTTATTAAGGGTGTGGTAGATCTTATGAATATTTGCCAGTGTTGAGAGATGAGAGTTCAGCTGGAAGTCTTTAAAAGAAAAAGAAGAAAATTCAGTGTCATTTATTTCCCAGGCTGCCAAAACAGTGTAAAAGAAGAAAACTCAGAAGTGATGAAAAACAAATGTTTTGATACCACTGAATAATATTCTCCATTAATTTGATACTTATTAAGTAAAATACAACATGCAACTACTGACCTATCTCTTAGAAATAAAGTCTGGCAATAAAGTTAAATTCCCAACCGAATGTTTAAGGCCATGAAATTTTCATGTGAACTGTAAGGTAAAATAAAAATCCCTCAGTAGTTGTAAAATCCTACCAGCAATGAACCTGAACGTAAGAGAAAAATGTCAATAATGTTAGCAAATTAAATAAGTCACACAAATAGAAGAAAGATCTCAAAGGAAATATGTTCACTTTCTCTTTCTCTTTCGCTTGCCCTTTCTCTTCCTCAGAATTACTAATACAGTATCAAATCAAGCTCCTGGCAAGAAAAGAATAGAAAAGCATCTCAACCATTTGGCATTTCTTGTAATATATTTATTTTGTTGGCTCTTATACAAGAGAGAGCAAAAATGGAACCTAAGTCCCTCCCCTCCCATCAAGCAGACAAATCAAAGGACTACACTGCAAGCTGAGTCCACGAGCCCAGAGCCCAGTGATGGAGCCTATAGTTACTTGCATTGCAATATTAAAAAATGCCACAAACCCTGGAACGCAGAAGCAGAAGTCATGCTCAAAACCTGTCCAAATCAAAGAACATTATCCCCCATCATCTCTAATAATTTCAGGATTACCTGCTAAATCATACATACATCTTGGAATCCCACACAACATATAACTTTCAACCGTTAGGCTTTTGAATCTCTAATTTCAAATGTTTCTTATGGCTTGCATACGTATTAGGCTACATAAATATAAGTCAGAAGTCTATAAATAATTTTATATTTGAATAAACATCAAAGAAGTATTTTCACAAAATACCAAGATTTACACTAGTTCCTTTACCATCACAAAGGTTAGTCTGAAAGTAACCTTGAAAAGATACTGTAACTCCCCCAGGTTAGGCCACTCTGATAAAAGAGGGAAAAAATCGCCCTTCACTGGAATAGTTTCCTTGGGACATGTATTAGGTGCAAAGAGACCAAAGAGCAGACACTACAGTACAAGTTGTGCTGGGCTGGACTGGGGGCTGCCGCTCCGCGTCTGGAAAGCAAGCTGACGGCCCTGCCAGTATGGAGAAAGCTTTACTTTCTTTCCGAAACTGTGCCAGGAATCCAGTTCTGGGCTGGCAGGCAGCAGAGCCTCTGGCATTCACAGGTCACTGTCAGGGGCAGAAGGCCACACTGGCGCGTGCGCACGCGCACACACAGGTGTACCACTCCAACCCACCTGGTGGCAGCCAGGGTCAGACGCTCCACTCAAGCCACTGAGAACTGCCCAACTAACCAGATTTTCTGGCTGAGGGACAACCAGAGCAGGGCCTCAGACTCTAAATGGGCTTTGACTAGAGACAAGTGTTACTTGTTTAGCATCTGAATGGTTTAGCCATACTTAAGGTAAATAAATGATGACATAATGTGGCCCAGAATCCTGATTTTCCATCTTAATTAGTGCAGTTGCACAGAAAAGGTTTAGGAAAGAATTTGGAGTATGTGAACATATGTGTGTGCGTTTATTTACTTATGTGTCTATTTAATAAACATTGATGGGGTCTCTAAAGCTAGGCGCAACAGTACTCTCCTGATCCACAAGACGCTTTGGGGAGCTTGAACACATGCAGCCCCCGTGACCCACATTTACCACCACACCATAACCTCCCCTTTTCGTACTCTCTCAATTTCAAAATCGGAAGACAAATGATACATTCCATCGTCATCTCTAAATTAAATCCTGAAATAAACTCCTGGGTCTCCCCCCCCCCCCAAAAAACCCAAAAACTGAAAAAAATTTAAGGATCCAGATTCTCTCTTCACTGAGGCCACATGGAGGGGGGGAGAGAAAAAGGGGCTTGCTAAAGATTATTCAAGCACCGAGGTTTCCAGATGCCCCCCACACACACCATGGTACACTTTTCCACCACTCTGATTTTAATTCAACTGTCAATTCACATAAAAGAATCTAAATGAGGGGTGCCTGGGTGGCTCAGTTGGTTAAGCATTTGATTTTGATTTCAACTCAGGTCATGGTCTCAGGGTTATGAGATCGAGCCTGGCATCAGGCTGGGTGTGAAACCTGCTCAAGAGTCTCTCTCTCCCTCTCCCTCTGCACCCCCCCCTTAAAAAAAGAAGAATCTACATGAATTACAATTTCTAAATCCTTCTACACATACACACACACACACATACACACACACACAGTTCTGTACAAAAATCACAGCCAAAATGCCACTTCAATTTACAACCTCTCTGTGGAGACTGAAAGCTGATTTGAATCTCAGGTCTACCAGTTATTTAACCTAAATCTCAATGTTCTCATCTATAAAATGAGATTACAATTCCTAGATGTGGCAGATATCCATTATAATGCCTGGTCCATATTAAGTGTCCAATAAAAGAAACCAATTATCACTACATTCACTTATATTATTTTCCATATCACACTTCTATCTAAAATGGTCTCTAATTTCCATAGGTCCAAGTCAAGCCCCAAAACAAAAACTCTAAAGTTGGGGCTCCTTCTGTGATTGAGGCATGTGGCCTGATATGTCTTTACAGCCTATGATGGCATTTCTACCATATACCACCAACCGATGTTCACGATGATGGTCAAAGATAATCTCAACATAGTAGAAAAAAAGGACAAGAGCATTTAAGACCAGGTTCTACATATGAACTTTCACTTCACAGGCAACGCGGATAACAAGGTTTATTCGCACATCACACAATACAGTCAGGAATTCTCCATTTCCACATCCACTGTCATCACCATCTCATCATTTCTTCACCAAAAGGAAAAAGAAACCAGCAACATGAATAATTTCTCTTTAGCTTCACCAAGGTAAGAAGCAGCCAAGGAGGAGACACAAATTCAGAGAAAAAAAGAAAAAAATGGCCTTAAAAGATAAATCCACAAAGGTTAATACATATTGAATTTATGGTTCATCTGTTTAGTGCTCAGGGCAAGTAATAGATCTTGAAATCTAAAATAGATTTCACATCCTTAAGGAATAGATGTTAAGGGTAAAGATCAAATGCTTTACAGAGAACATATTTAGGAAAGCACTAACTGATTCATAAAAATTTCCTTCTGCTCATATTTCAATTCCAAAGGATAAATGCTACGTTAAGTCACCTTTATTCCATGATCAAATGACTCCACAGTAAAGCACTGACTGGGTTTCACTCTCCTGTGTGATATGCAAACCCTATTATCCTGTATTAAAAGCAAAAACTGGCTCTGCAAAAAGGCATAGCCTGCTTAATAAACAGCATGCCTAAATTATCTTCTGGGTATTCTTAAAATGATCAACAAATGTTGACTGGGCATAAAGTTTCCTGGGTTTTTGTTTGTTGTTTTGTAATTATCGTTTGCTGTGACCTATATATGATAAAAAAAAAAAAAAAAAAAGAATGACGGGGGGGAGGGGCCAAAGTCCATGTCCCCAAACTACCCTAGGTATAGAGTTTCACAATATAAACAGACATAAACATTAGGAATGAAACAATTATATTAAGTTCAGACAGTGACCATCAACCAAAAGAATCAAATTTAAAAATTAACAGTCCTAATAGAAGTTTATTTCCATAAGAAGGTCAGAAACAATTTAAATTCTTAAAAATCAAATCCTTTCCCTCATACCACAGTCACTTGTAAAATACAGCTGGGAGATGATCTCAATTGTAATAGCAACAAAAAGCAATAATACATACAGGAATAAACAAATAACATACCATCGAAAAAACAATAAAAGTTTACTGAAAGACATAAATGTAGAGCTATCAGAGATATTACACCGCTGTAATGGAAAGACTCAGTATTTTAAAGCAATCACTTCCCTTTTGCACTAAACTACAAATTAAATGCAATCAAATTCCTATTCTTCCTGCCTCTCAGATCTCCACCCTGAAAGAGGTGGAGAAAAGGAAGGGAGTCAGGCAGACTGATTCTAAAGTTCATCTGAAAGAATAAACATGTTGACCTTGCCAAGAAATTGCTGAAAAAGAAGAATGAGGAAAAACGTGCCCTATCAGATAGCAATACATAATATAAAGCAGAGGTTGGTAAATTCTTTGTAGAGGGCCAGATCGTAAACATTTTTAGCTTTGTGGGCCATGCCATCTCTTCTGCAACTACTGGTGCCATCAGAGCTCAAAGCGGCCATAAACAATACATAAACAAATGAGGGTAGCTGTGTTCCAATAAAACTTTATTTATAAAATCTAAGTAGTAGGCCGAATTTGGCCCGTGGGCCATAATTTGCCAATGCTTGGTATAAAGGTACAATAATTACAACAGAATGGTACATATGCAAGAAGATAAACCAATGGAAGAGCACTGATAAACATATGTACATCTGTGTAAACAGACATGTAATTAATATGATAAAATGGCATTTCAAATCAATGAGGAAGAAAGAATCATTCAGTAAATAGAGGGGCAACTAGCTAGCATGTGGAACAGATTAAAGTTAATTCCAACCTCACCCAAAAGTTACAGATGGAAGGGGAAGGCATTCAAGGCAAAAGAAAATCCCTTATCTTGGGTTCAGGGCCCTGCATGCTCTCTGCCTCTACCCATCTCTCCAATCTCATCTCCTACCCATCCTCCTCTGGCTTATTCTCCTCAGCCACAGTGAGCTTCCTGCTGTTCTGTGAATATTCCAAGCACACTCCTACCTCAGGGCCTTTACACATGCTTTGCCTCGAGCTGCCTTCTCTCTGATAATAACATGGCTTGCTCTCACATTTCACCAGATTGCACCACCAGGTGCCTTCTTACACAACCTCGCCAGACCAACAAATAGGACCCCTTCTTTGATCTTTATCACTTTCCCATGCTTTCTTTTCCTTTTTCTTTTCTTTATATCACAGATCTGTCATCTTCTTCTCCCATTAAAGTGTAAGCTTCATGGAAGCCAGGACTTGGTCTTGTCCACTACTGTATCCCTAGTACCTAAAATGATACCTGGCACCTAATAGGCACTCAATAAATACTCGATGAATGAATGCAGATCAAAGGCACCAAACCTTAATTTTGGTATGTTCAGGGCACTTCAAGTGCATCCACACCATTAGATCTTCAAATGTGAGAAGCAGCATGGTAAAAGAGGAAACTCGTAAGGAAGGCCAAGGTCAGAACATAATCTGTAAACCCTGCTTACCAGTTTAATCTCTTAATGACTTGTATCTCCAAATGGGCCACTCGGGGGTATGCAAATCAAACAGACATGGCACATTCAAGCAGCATCAATTCTACTCCATAGTAATTCACCTGAAACAGTGTTATACGAACACAAAAACATGAGTACAGCACTTCATGGGAGACTTCACCACACCGAGCTATGCTGCCGGGATCCTGTGAGTACTTAAGTCACTGAACCTCTGCCATAGCAGAATGTTGGTGGAGAACTCTGAGGACTATTGCTGTGAGTCCGGGTGCTGCACAATGTTTAAACTGGGAATTTTTTTAGAAGGATCACTCGGCAACAAATGTGTGCCACGGATCGGGGTGGTCTGGCTTCAGAAGGGCCTCTCATGAAGACTACCGAAGTGACTGAGGCAAGGAAGGATTACGGCCTGGCGTGAGACAGGGGCAGTACCAGTGGAGGGGAGCAATGCTGAGTACAGTGGGGCTGCACAATATCCACGTTTAACTCACCCAGATTCAACCTGATTCACCTGGCCAAAAAAAAAAGAAAGGAGGAAGAGAGAAGAAAAGAAATTTCAGGGCGCCTGGGTGGCTCAGATGGTTAAGCGTCTGCCTTCGGCTCGGGTCATGATCTCAGGGTCCTGGGATCGAGTCCCGCATCGGGCTCCCTGCTCCTTGGGAGCCTGCTTCTCGCTCTGCCTCTCTCTCTCTCTCATGAATAAATAAATAAAATCTTTAAAACAAAAAAAAAAAAAAAAAAAAAAGAAATTTCAGTTGTCCCATAATGGCCCTCCATTCTACTGAATGAGCCACAAATCCGACAGCCGCTTGGTGAGTCTGTTTCCACACGCCAATCACATTTTGTGCATCTCACAACACTGGATGAGTCTAGTATTTAAAAATGTATTTTCCATAAAACATGGTCCCTAAATGCAAGCCAGCTGCTTCAACCGGCGCTCCACTGAAGAGCCAGAGATCTGTTCCGGTGCTGGAGGAAAGGACCGACTGTGCTGGACTCCTCTGAGGCAACCTCCAGTGGGGCACCTTCCGAAAGTATTTCCAAGTGTATTTTTAATACAGGTGATTCTGACCTTACATATGGACTCAGAACTAACCTCTATATAAAATGTGATTGGCCTATAAGGAAAAGCCACTATGACTGCCATTCAGGAGACGACACAGAGGAGTTCAACATTTCACGTCCATTTGTCCAATTCTCCCTTTCCTGGCTCAGGCAGGATCACACAGCTGGTTGTGGCCAAGCTGGGAATGATTCACCTCCTCTAATTCCCAATCCAAAGCCCATTCCTCCATTCTAGCTTATTTCTAATCAGAGCAAAAACGGATCTATCTTCACGCTCCATAAAAGGAGAAAAGCACCACCCTTTCCCACTCAAAGTTGTTAACAATCAAGTACACAAACTTAGAGTAACATTTTCTTAAAAGTTACTAAAACTGGCTAAATCTAAAACAACCTACCAACCTTTTTTTAAAGATTTATTTATTTATTTTAAGGCGGGGGGGGCAGAGGGAAATGGAGAAGGAGCCCTCTTTCCTGTGGGTTTCAGACGGACAGAATGAGAATGCCAATGAAGTCAAGAGGAGACCCCTACCAAACCGGTAAAGAACATGTAACAATGTTTGATTTCAGTCAACAAGATTTTAGATTTGTTACTGCAGCATAAAAGGAAAAAAAAAAAAAACCCAAGTCTTCAACAAGTCCTTACAAGGCCCTACATGATCTGACCTAAGTCATCTCATTCCATTATCCTTGCTCACTCCATTCCAGCCACTCTCGTCCTTGAAGACTCACGTGAACTCCTACCTCAGGGCCTTTGCATTTAATATGCCCTCTGCGTCAATGACTTCTGGTGTTCACAAAGCCTAGCAGCTGACTTCACTATCTATTCAAATGTCACCTCATCAGAGAGGTCTCTCCTGACTCCCTATCAAAAGCAGCACCTCCACCCCCCACGAGCTTTAGATTTATTTTATTTCTCTAAGTTTGTGTGCTAGGTTTGTGGGTCAGCTTCACACGACATGCCCCTTCTTTGCTAGAAATAGGAATTTCTTTATAAAATGGATAACAGCGCCTGCCTCACAGGGATACTGAGAGGACTGAATGAGTCAATGATGTGATGGGCTTAGAATAGTACCCGGCACGAGGTAAGCACTACCTAGGTGCTGGCTGGGATGCCACGGAATGAGCAGGAACGGTCTGCTATCCGCCCAGCGCCCTCTTCCCCACAGTCCAAACCAAACCTGCTAATTAAGCCTCTGAAAACTAATCCAGCAACTGCACATCACAGAATCACCTGGGAAGCTTGAAAAAAAAAAAAAAAGGCCAGGGTCCCCCTCCAGATGGGAGTGGGGTCATTGATTTTACAGTAGCCCAGATGATTCTAATATGCAGCCAGAGAAGGGAGTTCTAACCCCACTCTCGACTCAGTCCCCAACCTGCTGGCAGCCAATCCACTAATGGAACAAGCTCAGCACACAACAGACCGGAATCTAACTCATTCACTGGTACCCCATCAGCACGTGAAAAAAAAAAAAAAAAAAGATCAAGATCCAGGGAAAAGATTATAAAACTGAAAAGCCAGGTGAAAATGAGAAGAAACAAAGTAGCAGTGGGAAAATATTAACATCATTCTCCTCATCAATAAATATTTGCCACTTACAAGGCACAAAAGCCAAAAGGTGAGGCCCCACAGGGGAACCTCGATAAGCGGTGGGAAGCAGGTCATCATAGGTGACTCAGCGTTATCACTGAACACGAGATCCAAAATTAAAGCCGTCCACGCATACCGCTGCTGGCTTTTTCCTTCTGACTCTCACAGGACCCATAAAAGAGGCTGCGAGGAGAAGCCATACGCCCCGGAGAGGCGGTGTGTCACCTAGCACGGGCATCCACTCCCCAGCCTATGCCTGCTGGTGCCATCTCAAAGGAGTCGGCCACTTCAGGACACCCCGTGTGGCTACACTCCAAGTGTGACAAGCTACAAGGGGCCCTAGATTCATTCCCTTTGCCCCGCCTCACCCACTGAAGAATATACAGATCCACTCGGTAGTTCAGAGTAAAAATCGTCCTTTAATCTCACTAATGTTACAAGAGTTCTGATGCTCTGGCATCAGAAAGACCTGAGTTAAAGTCTCAGCTCTGTGACAGTCTAGCTGAGTGACCCTGCCTGTTACCCAGTCTGTGCCTCAGTGTCCTCATCTGTACAGTTGGACTAATGGGCTCCCCTTCCCAAGGCTACTGTGAAGATGAAACGATGGTGCCTACCAAGCACTTAGCACAGTGTAGGCCCATACTATGCACCCAGAAAGGTTCAATGCTTTCCTCCCTGTTATTATTAGAACATAGAAGAGACTAAGACACCCTGAACCTAGAAGATCAAAAAGTAAAAACAAGGTAGAAGGGATGACAAGGTGACGGGTCCTTAAAAGTATGACAACAGACAGTTGCCTGGACTTGAATGTACAACTATCCTTCCCAGCTTCTTATTTAATTAAGAACATGTAATCTGTGGTCTAATTTTTGGGAATGGCATTTATAGAAAGCGATATTAAAGGGAAAAAAGACCTAATCTCAACTACAGAAAAAAAATAATTTCAAAGATGTTACACAAAAATATGTTAGTAGCTCCACTAAAAGGTAAGGGGTTTGTTGGGGGGGAGGGTTGTTAAGATTAATTTATTTATTTGAGAGAGAAAGAGCACGCCAAGTGGGGAGAGTGGCAGAGCGAGAGGGAAAAAAGACTCCTGCTGAGCACAGAGCTCAATGCGGGGTTCGATCTCAGGACACTGAGATCACCACCTGAGCCAAAACCAAGAGCCAGATGCTTAACCAACTGCGCCACCCAGGCACCCCTGAAAGGTAAGTTTTACGTTTTCTAGCTTTTCTGCAATGTTGTCAGGTATCTCCTATATTTAAAAATAATATAAAAAGTGTATTTAAGAAGTAGTTAACAAAGGTCTGTTTAAAATTAAGACCTAAGAAGACTAAAATGACTATGTCATTAGTGAGTTAAGAAAAGGTATGCAATACTTTTCTTTGCCACGATCAGGTCCCCATTTAGAATCAGTTTTTTAAATGTCTACTGTCATTGAGAGGAAGATGGCAGAAACGAGGGGACAGGAAGGATGGGAAAGAAGGAACTCCTCCTATGTCCTGATGCTGTTGGGGCCCATTCCAAGAACAAAAGAACCAAAAGCAACATGGAGATGATCCGATCAGCTGGCTCTGCCATCATCATTCATAGGCCAAAGACAAAAGAGGGAATTCCAACATACCTAATGGGCTGCCATAAGGATTAAACCAAAGGCAGAAACAGAATGTTGAGTATTATTTCACTGGCAGTGGTGGGGCACCTAGACCCTGGAGTCAGAATGCCCAAGTTAGAACCTCAATTCACCACTTAGCAGCTGTGTGACCTCGAGAAGATGCCTTAACCTTTCCACACCTCAACTTCTTCATCTGTAAAATGGGGATAATAACAGTACATAGCCTGCTTCCTAGGGTTGTTATGAGGGCTGAATGCATTAATGCAGGCAAAGCAGCTGGAACAGCCCAAGAATAATCACCAAACACGTGTCAGCCCCTCCTCCCCCTTGTTCCTCCTCACTCCCTGCGCCCCACCTTTCCTGACTTCTTGCTTTCCTCCTCTCCTTTCCTTCCTACTCATAAACTCTCCCTGGTCCCTCTTGTCAGCCCTTCGCCACAGGGCTCCTGCCTACCCTCCACCTTATCCCCCTTCACCCCAGCCTACCAAACCCCCTTTCTACTGCCCCAGTTCTCAATACTCTACCCATGCTGTCCCCTCCTCTGGGAAAGCACCCTCCCACCTCACCCCCCAGGCACACACAAATCTTGTTCTTCACAGGGGAAAACTTCAAAAGCAAAACCCACATGATAAATGCTAACCCTTCCATGAAGTCTAATTTTTATGACTTCCCATGCATTTCCAGGGCACTCTGGGCATCCAACTAACCTAGCTGCCGTCGTGCCATACTTCAGCTGTCCATTACTTCTCTGCCTGCACCACTAAACCCGCTGGAAGAAGCTCTTTAGACACAGGGACCCAACCCCCCCACCCCCAGCCACGTGGGTTACAGCAATGCCTGACAACAAGAAACCCTCAAACGTTTGGTGAATGACTAAGTGAGGGAAGGCCTCATTTGGTTCTTTCTGATAACCTCTCTTCCTCTCAAGGGTCTCCTTTTAAAGCCTAACGAGGACAGAGTCATTACACAGCAATCATCAGCAACAAAAACAGAAGAGAGCCAAGCACTTCTCTAAACTGTGTTTTTTTCCTCATTCAGTCCTTGGGATCGCTCTGATCTTGCCTCCCTACTTCTTTCTCTCTGCCCAGCTCCCCACTCCACTCCAAGCACACCAGCCTCTTTGGGATTCCTATCACGGGCCTGCTCCCCCTCAGAGCCGCTGCATCATCTTCCTGCTGCCTGGAATGCCCCTCACTCCCATCAGGTCTTAACTTAAAACCTGACCCTGCTATTTAAAAACTACAACATCCTCCACTCCTCTCCCCTCCTTGCTCACACACCTGTGTGCCCTACCCCTTGCTTTATTCTTTACAAAACTTACAACCATCTGACACATTATATGATTTACCTGCATATAGGCTCTCTCCCCTATGCTAGACTGAGAACTTCATGAGAGATGAAGAACAGGGCTTGGTACATGGAGGATGCTCAATAAACACTGTTGACTGAACAACTCCATACTCTGCAGTAGGTATGTTTTATGCGTGAGGACTGGAGTGCACGCAGAGGAGCTGCTAAGTAACTTGCCCGCGGTCACACAGCTAAGACATAACAGAGCAAGGATCTGAATCTAGGCAATCTGACTCCTGGGCCCACACTTAACTATTATCTGTCTCCCAACCTGACCCAGATAACAATTAAAAGACATCATCAAAAAATTTTAAAAAAAATAAAAAAAATAAACAAATAAAAGACATCATCACATCCCTGGAGGAAATCCTAGCAGTCTATGTCTTTGGGCCATACGGAACAGCCATCCACTGGGAAACTTCAAAAGAACAAGTCATTTCACTCTAGACAGTTCCATGTGGTAAAGCATTATCAGATCTATAATTTATACAGCACTGATAGTTTTTCTTTGGACTTAATAGTTCAGGAAAGAGAGGAGGAGATTTATCACACCTTCTTGTACTGTAATATCCCCATGAACAGCAAAATGACAGATCATCAACTAACATGGAGGTGGCTTACCATGACGTATATTAAAAGCCAAAAATTGTGGTAGGAGGTGGAGAAGTACAGACTGCAAGGCGGCACATGGGAACTTTTGGGGGTCATGAGAATGTTCTATAGCTTAATTTTAGTAGTGGTTATAACAGTATATTTATCAAAATTCATCATCAAGCTGTACACTTAGAACAGGTACAATCTTATAGTATCTGTATGATACTCAATAAATACTAAAAAGCAATAAAGACTATCAGATAGGAATTTTAACTAAATATTCTACCCAAAAAAGGCACAAAGAATATTTCCATGCTAATACTCCCAAATTAGATCCAAAAAGATGCACTAGAAGTTAGGCATTAGCTCCTGAGCATCACACCTCTCTCTCTCTCTTTTTTTTTTTAAGGGCAAAGACGTGATTAGAAAAAGACAGTGAAGAGCTCTGTATAATGAGATCCAGCAGGGTGGCTGATGTGTGGCTCAGAGCCTGCCTGGCCACTGGCAAAAGCAGCGCCCACAATGGACATTGACTGTGTGCTCCTTCCGTTCTTTGGGTAACCTCAGACCAGGACCCTAGGACCCTGAACAGAGTCCAGTCAGGGTAGAAGGGCACATCACTGGTCTTCTCCACAAGGGCCTCTGCCACGTACTGACCACTGACAGGTATGGATGTTGAATTTGTCAGAATTCTTAATTTCGAGCATCAGAAACCAACTAGCTAATATAACAGGATAGTGATTTCTTTTTTTAAAGAGGCATTGGATAATTCATAGAATGTCTAGGAAATCCAGAAAACCAAGTCGCGCAACTTAAGGGTACACAGCAGAGCACACAGACACAACCAGAACTGGCCTGGCCCCTGGGTCCACAGCCTGCAGCTGCCCCCCACTGTCCTGCCCCCACTGCCCATTCTCTCCAAATGGCCTCCAGGCACTCCCAGCTTCTTTCCAACACTTGCCTCCAGCCTCAGATTCACACTCTGGTGGGTGTGTCTGAGCAGCTTGACCTGCAAAGGTAGGAATGTTCCACTCAGAGAAAGAGCCAGGGCCCTTGAAGACTGACGATGCCCATCATAAACACAAATGGATGACACGCCATCTCTGGGAATACTAGTGATACAGGCAAGTAATAAAAGGCTTTCAAAAAAATATTTACAAGAAAAAAAAATCCTCAAAGAGGGAACTAAAAGGAATCATATCCAGAGGTAATGCTATTTGGGGAGGGTAGGAGTCCTTTTCATATAGTAGTGCTGTACTAAGTATATTAGTTTCAAAAACTACAAGCCTACTTTCCTAAATTGAAAATGCCTCATTAAAAGTGTTTTCTAATTAAAAGAAAAATAATTCAAATCTGGAGTAGCAAATACTTTGTTTGCTAGAATAAAGAACACAAGAGGAAAAAAAAGTCCTTAGATCTGAAACGGTAATGCAATGATCGCTAAAATACATGATTCTATTTAAAATGCATTTCAATATCTTTTTCTACTTAAAGCATATTTTTTAAATGTACGTTCTGCTTAAAAAAATAATTCTCAAGAGGTACTTCTCCTAACCTGAATCTCAGAATAAGAAAAAAGAACAAGCTATGAAAAGCTATTAACACTAATTCAAGATGACCGACTATAGAAAGATATCCATATTAATCTCAGATAATCAGAAAATTCACCTCCAACTAGCAAAGTTCATTTTCTAAATGAAGAAAGCCTTCCAGTAATCTCAATGTATAGTTAACATGAAATAAACCCTAAGGACCGGAATCTGGTCATAAAACAAAAAGAGGGGTAATATCAGACCTGTCAAGTCCTGCCTTTGCCTTATCTCCACAAGACTTACACACCAGATCTGAAATGGAAGCATGCATTTTCACACAGACTCCTGGCCCCTTAGTACATCACTAGCATTTTACTTTCTCCTTGAGAATTTCTCTATGCCACATTCTTCAAAACTGGTATCTGCACGTATTTAAAAAGAAATATTATTTAAATTGGTTTGCTTATGGCTGACTTTGTCAAAAAAGAATGAATAAGTGAAAGTTTGTATTCCCTGAAGAAAAATATGAAGATAATGAAAGAACAACTCAGAAGCATGCTAAATAGCAGGAGGGAGAATTACAATTTTCCAGATAATTCACTATTTAACAGTTGACCATTTAAGTGCAATTCAGTACATACTTGAAGACCTAGACAAAGTGCCATCCTGGATGATAAAATGGATACTAAACAGTCCCAGATCTCAAGGGGGTAATAATCTAATTGGGGAGGGGACAAATAAGTAAATGAGCAGCTAGTGTTATATTAGATAGAACTGAGAACAGAAGTAAACCCTACTTCGGAGATTCAACGGAGGGAGAGGGTGACTCTGCTTGAGAGGGAACAGGAACCCAGTAAAGAACAGTTCCCCAGAAGTAGGAGAGTCCTTTTCGTATAGTAGTGTTGTACTCAGTATATTAGTTTCAAAAACTACAAGTCTACCTTCCTAAATTGAAAATGCCTCATTAAAAGTGTTTTCCCAAGGAACCTGTGGGGGGGGGGGGGGGGGGGTTGCTGAGCTTCCATGCATAAGGCTGATTCAACCCCAGGTTCTGAGGAGTCTGTATTTCATTAAGCAAACAGGAGCCCTCGAGGTTTTGTGTAGGGCAATCCTAAGGACAAAGATGATTTAACTAGTGATGAAGAGGACAAAGTGACAGGAGGCTGAGGCTAGCAAAAGGATTACTGAAGATTAACAACAACAACAACAACAACAACAACAACGTAAGAAAGATGGGTGAGCCCTAGGGCGACGGCAATAGGTAGTAAGGCATGGGAGGAAATGCAGTCCCCCTCTCACCACCAGCCAGGGAAAGAGAGGATGAGAAATGTCTTAGCTTCCACCTTGGGTTATTAAGTGAACTGTGGCTTCATTCACCAAATGAATAAAATTAGTCTTGTTTTGCTCTTTGTTTTGACTACTAGGAAGCTCAGAGCCAAATATTTGGCCTATTTCTAACATACGGCAAGCATTTATGTGCAGCCTGTACATCTAAAGTTTATTTTCCTTCTCTTTTTAAAACTTATTTATTAGAGAGAGAGAGAGGAGAGGAAGAGAGAGAATCCCAAATAGACTCCACACTGAGTGTGGAGCCTGACCCTGGGCTTGATCTCATGACCCCAAGATCATGACCTGAGCCGAAATCAAGTCGGACGCTTAACTGACTGAGCCACCCCGGCGACCCTATTTTCCTTCTCTTCACAGCTTTTATCTGTACTTAGTAAGTCACTTTTAATTATTTTTAAATGAGGCAGAAAATAAATCAACAGATTAAGAAAAGACTGAGACCAAGCCAGAGATAGCTGGACAAAGTAGCTGACTCAGGGATATAACCTGTAGGCTGCCAACCCAGAGTATTCTCCTCACTGCTCCTCTACCCTAGCAAAGGCCACATCTCACAAAAGCAGCTGAAAAATGCCAGACTTCCACTTTTTCAACCTTCCTTACAAGTAGCAGTGCCATTAAATCAGTTCTACCCAATGAAACTGAAGGGGAAGTCTCCAAGGTGACGTTCTAGAAGACTCCTCTCTGCTAAGAGGGAGTTGTAAGAAAATATCCTTCCTTCCTTCCCGTCTCACACAGGGATGATGTCTGGGGCCACAGCAACCACATTACCAACATGAAGCAATGAGCCTGAGGCTTTCCATAAGCCAAATACTAAAAATAGGGGAATAAAAGGATGGAAAGAGCCTAAAGTCTTCAAGCACATCATTCAGACACCATACCACCCTTACAACCATCTATTCTCTAAACTTCTTGCTACTGGACAATAATAAATTCTATTATTTATGCCATTTTTAGTTGTGTATAGTTACTTGCCAATAATGAGGTCAGTTTCTGACAGGCTGATTTTTATTCTGCTGAGTTAACAAGATCATTATTCTTGAGATGAGAAAATGCAAACATGTATTATTAGTCAGGAAAAAAGCAGTAAGCTATAAGAGCTGCTGGGAGCAGCTAAAGATAAAAACAGAAAGGGATGTAATGATAAATAATTATTTGAAAAAGCATGATCAAGTATTGATAGGGGCACTTCTTGGAGGCAGGAACAAAGGAAGAAAAGAGTAAATGTACAGAAGTCCTCTAAGATGGAGAAAATGAAGGAGACTTTCTTTTCCGGCAATGTTATAAACAAGATAATCTAAAAATCCTTCCCAATATAAAACAGTGAAAAAATTCTGGGTTAAGTAGAAGAAACATCTGTTTAAATGCATAGCTAAGTTCACATGAAAATAAAGGACGTCCCCAAAGGCCAAAAATCAAAGAGGACCCTAAAATCCACAGCATAAAGTAGAAGCTGATCATGTTTAGAAACCTAGGTTTTGAGGGGCTGGAGGAGAGGGGGATTGTGTGCGCGTAAAAGGTACCTGCCCTTTGGGATGTAACAAAAATAAAAAGGGAAAGAAATTACTGGCCTAATATTTTCTTTAAAACACCATCTTGAAGGCAATTATAACTCTTGTTTTCAACCTTGGACACTTTACGTTTTATATGAACAAATTCCAGCATTAAGTGCATATTTTAAAAAACATGTCCATATTACATATTTACATATCACAAAGGGCTTCCTGAATATTTCATAAGATTAAGTAAAACATAAGATGGACAGAAATCCTTTCCTGAAAAAACCATAGATTGCCCAATTTTTCGGCCACGATTTAATCACTAATCACTTAATCAAGTTCAGTATATTTGTCTCCCATCCAAGTACTAACCAGGCCCGACCCTGCTTAGCTTCCGAGATCAGACGATATCGGGCGCGTTCGGGGTGGTATGGCCGTAGACAAGTTCAGTATATTTGTAACTATACTAAAAGGTTTCCAAATTTTAGGGCTTTTTGGTAAAATTTTATCATTAGGGTCATTATAATATTCTTCCAGTGACTATGCGACCAATAGTTTCATAATACCTTATGTATCATATAAAAATAGTCTGTTATCTCTGAGCTAATGTTATTGCCCTCTACATAACAAATTCTGCAATGTACAAATTCAGTATATAAATGATAATGGGAACTGGCAAAGGATGTGGTGTTTGGGGCATCTACAGACTGAGAGGATGTTCTCTAATATTAAACAGGCAAAGAAAAAAGAATTACAGCCCCAGCTAAAAACAAAAACACAAAAACCTCTTAAGGTCGTCCACTGAGTTTACGTTCTGCTAGCCTCATTTACTTCCCACGTTCCCTTGAAAACTGAAAACATCCTATATTCCCTTTGCTCATCTTCATGCTGGCTTTATGAATGGGCATAGTTCCACCCTAAATTCCATTAAGCCGCCTCCATCATTCAATTCATTTCAAGACCATCTTCTTTCAAAAAGTCCTATCTTTGGGCAGTTCAAACAGCCCAGGAAATACACATAATCCGTATTATCTTCACAAGGGTTACATGGGTCTCCACTACATTCCCAGATTCACCTAAGACGAAATCTTTCAACCTACTGTTTACATACACTGGATGCCACAATAAATACAGCATCCTAAACTCTGCTTTAGACTGTGCTGCATCTTGAATGTTTCTCCAAGCCTACGTGCTAGATGGTAAAAGACTAAGCATTTACTCTACAAATAAGGCCACCAAAGGCAGGGGGAAGTAATCAACTCGGGAATCAAGAACCCAAGTGTGAAAGGACTGCGTTTGGCTTGGTTCTCCCCCTCCCGCTGACACAGGGAGAAGGTCCAGTGAATCGCTCCAGTCCCAGGGGACGAGAGAGGCTCCCAAGAGCGCGCTCGGGTCCGCTGGGAATAAAGCACGAGTTAGCAAAGCCGGAGGCTCCGAGGGGCGCGCTGCATTCTGGGACTCGTTTCCACAGTTACCCACGTGCACCCAACCCAACCGCGGCCCCGCGCGGCGCGGACTACAAGTCCCAGAATTCCGCGCGACCGCCTTTCCCCTTCACACCCGGCCACTGTAGCCAGACCCTAAAGGAAACCCCTAAAGCGTCCTCCCCGCAAGCTTGACAGAGGTCGCGCCCCGCGAGCGCTTACGCGGGGCCTCTGGCCCGGCCCTCCCTGCAGGGAAGCGGGTCCCCAGGCACCAGCGTCCACACCTGACGACCAGAAATTAGACAACTGCGTCACAGACTGCCAATCCCACGGACTGCCTGGGACCCCAACACCTCCCCTGCGCAAAACCCCCCACCCGGTCTCCAGGGCCCGAACCCTCCGGATCCCGCCGCGGAAAACCCGCAGCCCGCACCCCGGCCCCGCCTCCCAGTCCCGCAGCCGGAGCCCGCGCCAGCGCTGACCTCGCTTCCCGCCGCTCTGGGGGAACCGCGGCCAGCGCCAACCTCAGGGCACCTCCCCGCCCCCTCCACCTCAGCCCCGCCCCCTCCACTCCCCGCACCCCGAAGCTCAGGGCTCCCCCTTCCACGGACCCTGTCCTGATCGTGGGGAGGGAACACCTCACAGAAAACAGTCTGTGTCGACACCTCCCCCCCCAGCCCTGCGCGGACAGAATCTGGACTTGACAGTCCTCCCCCTGCCCTGGCCCCTCCCAACCCCCCTTTCCTCCTAACTAGCTCTACACCCCCACCGCACCTCCTCTACCCCTGCCCCCATCCTGTCACCCCAAACCCTCCCCTCCTCCTTCTCCTCTCACTCCCAATTACCCTCTCTTCCCAACACCTGCTCAATCCTATTACCCCAACGTCTGCCCCCTCTCACCACTCCCAGTTACCCACCACCCTTCCTATGCCTCTCCCGCCCGCCGGACTCAACTATCCCATCACACCCCAATCCCTCCCACCACCTCGCTCTCCCGTTACATCAGCCCTCATCTCCGTGCCCGCCCTCCTGCCCCACTCGGCCGCTACCCCCATTCCCCCACCGCATTGTTCCCCCCCCACCCCCGCCATCCAGCCCTTCTTCCCATTGTCCCCGCCCCCGCGCTCCCCTCGCACTCACCCGCCTTGCTCACGGAGCCGCCCGCACCGCTCAGCCCCTAGGAAATCCTCACCCCTGCGCCCCGCTCGCTCGCTCCCTCTCTTTCTGCCCGCGCCGGTGCCACCCCCGGCCCTGCCCGCTAGCGCCCGCCGCCGCCTCCACCTCCATTCACCCCAGGCACTCCGGTCCCAGCCCTTCATCGCACGTCCCGCCCCCCCTGCCCCCAACACTGAAAAGGAGCCAGTCCCCACCCCCCTCACCTCCGCCCTCCCCCGGCAGGCCGGCCCCTTCCCCCCCACGCCCGCCCCCGCGCCACCCGCAGCGTCACCGCCCGCCCCGGCCCCGGGAGGGGAAGGGGTGGCTCCCGGGCAGGGGCTCCCGGCGCGTTTCGGGACAGGAGGCGGGGGGCGGGGACTGCGGGAATGGAGTGGAGAGTGTTGGCAACCGCCCGGCCCCGGCCCGCTCGCTCTGTTACTCACTGACAGCGGCGGCATCCGAGTGCATTTTCGGGCAGCTCACACCCCACTCGCCGCCCAGGCTCCCGCGCTCGCCTCGCGGTCCCCCCACCGGCTCGCCGCACCTCGGCTCGGAGCTGAAGACCAGCAGCCAGCACACCCGGCCCGCCCACCTCGGCTCCAACCATTGGCTGAACCTCGCTTGAGGGACCGCCCCTTCGCGTCTCTCATTTGACAAAAAGAGTGCGGAGGGCGCCGGTCTGGAGCTGGCAAAAAGGCCCCGCCCCTTGAAGTCCAATGCGATTGGCCCGGCGCCTCGTCCCCGTAACGCCCCTGGCGGAGGCCACGGTCTGGTGCCGCAGGTTGGACCCGGCTGCTGTCACTCACCCCCGGGTGTCCGAGAGCGCGTGTAGGGGCGAGGCTGGGGAACTGGTCCACCTTGACCCTGAAGCCCCGCCCCGTCACGGGCGGGATTGGTGGAGCTGCAGACCAACCGAGAAAGATGGGTCGGCTTCTGAAACAAAGCACGCGTGGTGTTCCGCGAAGAGTCGAGAAGGGAAAGCACCGTTCGGGCAGCTTGTGTCCCACTACAAGGAGTAGGGGAGTCACCCCCTACTTGGGTCTCCCACTTGTCTTGCATGCCTCAGAGCGGTTCTCAGCAGGAGCCCAGTCCGCGCCGAACTTGGACTGGGACTTCTCTTGCTAGGTGTTTCCTACTACAGGAAACTGGATAAAGAATCGCCGTGTCCTCGTTTCCAGCAAACCCTCGGGTGAGGAACAAATTCCCATTTCTTGTACAACAATTACATCCTCTCCCCGTTTTCGAAACGTACATCTCTTCCAGAATCACCACACTTCTATCCCCTTGGTCAAAAGTGGGCTGTTCTAAAGGCTTCGAATGCTACAGGCATTGTCCGTCGTACACACATACGCCCCACACAGGATACAGGAAATTAGGGCCCTGACGCTAAGAGGGCCTCATTTGGCTGTTACTTGGCAAAAGAGGGTGTTAATTTAAGTGAATTCTTAGGACCATTGAGTTTCCTAAGGCAAGAATTCGCACCATTTTCACGAGTTGCAACCACTTTTTTCAACGCTTTCCAACCAACTCATCACACTTAACCATAATGTAGCAGAATAATATTTTGAGATATTTAGGGAGGATAGCCCCCTCCTACCCCAATCACAGGACACCTACACCACTTACCTGTATTCCAAGGCCCTACCCCAACCTACAGCCAAGAGCATTACACGCCCCCTCAAGGAATAGGATTACACCACAAACAATTGTTAACAAAACATTGGTCATTTTGGTTTTAGATTTCTTCAGCCAAGGCTTTTGAGTTTCAGGGTTCTGAAATTTACGTTTCAAGTCAGGGGATAAATGTCACGCCAAAACCAAGATATTTTGAAAGAACAGGATCAAACCAGTTCCTCTGTCCTACACCACTCCTGTTGTAGTATACTCCATCCCTCTTAATGCCTAATGTCTCATGGGTAAATTACATCCTTATAATTTTATATCTATCATGTTTCTATCATTCAAATATTTATGAATCACTTTGCCTAATCATAGAATCTCAGAATTGACCTGAATTTATCCACTTTAGGTTTCAAGATTCTCATCCATATTGGTGACCTTTAACCTGACAGGTCTGTCAGCGGGGCCTCACAGAGATGGGTAAGTACCTCTGGACTCTGAAATAGGCCATTGCTTGTTGGGCAGATCTAATTCTAAGAAAGTCCCTCTTTACTCAAAATGGAAGAGCTGCTCCTGCATTCTTTATCCCATTTATGTTTTCAGCCTATCATTATCTAGGAAGTAATAAATTATATAGAACTTACACAAATCATGATTTTTTTTATATATAATATTCTGCAGATATCTCCCCATCATTTGAATAATCCACAAGACTATAAACCTTTGAGGGCAGGAATTTTCTTATATTTATCTTTATGTCCCTAGCATCTAGTACAGTGCTTTCAAATAATAGGCACTCCTTAATTGTTCCTTAAAGTGAACTGAATGTTGACTATAATGTGAAATTTTAGATCTGGGAGAAGGCTTGGGAAAATCCAACTTGCTCATTTTAAGAATATGAAAGTTGAGGTCCAATGGAGTTAAATGTCTAATCCAAGTTACTCAACTAGTAATAACAAAGCAATAACTAAACTCAGGTTTTTCAACTCCTAGACGAGGTCTTTCCTCCTGTACCAATATCAAAGCTTCAAACTCCAGAGACGGGTAAACTACTCTTCCTTCCCATTTGAGAGTTGTTATAGCCATCTAATACAAATTCTATACTTCATAGCTGGAATACTGCCTTCTTTTTTATGAAATTCAACAGGAAATTTTTTCAATATGTATTAGAACATTTAACTTTTTTTTTTTTTAAAGATTTTTTAAATTTATTTATTTGACAGAGAGAGACACAGTGAGAGAGGGAACACAAGCAGGGGGAGTGGGAGAGGGAGAAGCAGGCTTCCCGCAGAGCAGGGAGCCCGATGTGGGGCTCGATCCCAGGACCCTGGGATCATGACCTGAGCCGAAGGCAGACGCTTAACGACTGAGCCACCCAGGCGCCCCCATTTAACATTTTTCTAATTGATACCATCTCCAAACAACTTGATCTCTGTGGGGATGTTTACTGAGGTAATAATGTTACACTTCTGTGCCTTTATATTCAGATCCTTGAGGGAAAAATTAGTGTCTTGGGACTGTGTTAGTAGAGTAAAACTTTTCCCCAAATTCCACACATCCCACCATAGCATGCTTTTCTGCATGTGTTGGGGATGGGGATACAGAGTGGAGAATGGCATAGTCCTAAGACTGAAATCAACTTGGGCCTGCTTAGACAAATAGATAAATATGCCCCTGATAAAATTGGAAGAGAATGAGAAAGAACTCAGGTCAGGGAGGAATTAATTCAGCCTCAGATTGCAGTGAAAGAGTATGTAGAACTCCACTAGTTATCAAAAGTCAGGCTAGATGGGATTACATGGAAACAAACAAACCGAAAAAAGTAAATATATCAGTAGAGGTCAGGATAGTTTATTTCTTCAAACTCATAACCAACTGACAGTTTGCTAATCCAAATGATGACAGCTTTTTTTTTGTTGCTTCCCATGTGATAGGCATTACTCTTATAGTGCTTTGCTTGTTAAAGTATTCCACCTAACCTCACAACACTCCAAGGAGGGTACTAATATTATTCCTAATTTACAGATAAGTTAAGTGAGGTTGAGACCGTTCAGTATCTTGCCACCTAGCTAATAAGGAATAGTGTCCCTATGTGGTCAAACTCCCTGTGTTATAATGTTCCCTCTCTTCTTAATCAGGTTAATGTATGCCCTCCATACCTGAGAGGTTTACTTAGAAGGATACAATGATATGGAGGTGAATCTGTTTTGTTTTTTTTTTAAAGATTTTATTTATTTGACAGAGAGAGACACAGTGAGAGAGGGAACACAAGCAGGGGAAGTGAGAGAGGGAGAAGCAGGCTTCCCGCGGAGCAGAGAGCCTGATGCGGGGCTCGATCATAGGACCCCAGGATCACGACCTGAGCCGAAGGCAGACGCTTAATGACTGAGCCACCCAGGTGCCCCGGAGGTGAATCTGTTTTTAAAAGATGGTGAAACCTGGCCTCTTTCTAGAGTTGAGTATGTAGACACTCAGGCTGCCTTTGTAGATATATATTATGAAAAATACAAGTCTGAAAGATTATTTCCAGGTTACTCCATCCTTCTTATCTATTTTATCCTTTTGACCTTATTTCAATAGCAACTATTGACTTCATGGTATATTATTAATGAGATTATTTATCTAGAGTATCTAATGAGGCTCTGCTGAATATAATATGTTCCCTACTCTGATAGATCAGTGGGAGGGGGCAGCCTCTTCAGCCTACTGGAATTAACCTTTTAACCATTGAGGCCTGTGCTACTGGGAAACAGTTTCAGCTCTTAAGCTTTGAATTTCATAAGAATGCCACCTTAACTTATGGTGCTTTTCACATATATACATAGAACAGTTTTGCAATAGCCACTTACCAAATGCTCATAGGGTAATAAAAATGTAGGTTTTGTTTTTCAATACCTATACATAGTCATGCCCCAATTACTAGGTTAATGGAAAAAGCACAGAAGTAGACATTTTCCTCCATTGTCACCAACAGGGACAGTCTCCTCAAAACTGGTTATGATTGAAAAGCTGAAAAGATGGCATCGTTTACCATATATCTTGTTCACTACACTTTTTCTTTCATCCGCTTCCTTTTCCCATGCCCCTCTTATGCTAGAGGTTAGAACACTGAAAATGACACACAAGCAAGTGACCTCTTTCTAATCACTCCAGGTTACTTTGTAGAATTGATATCCTGTCATGTCCGTTTATAATGTACGTTAAAAGGTCTTCCTTTTTTTTTTCATCAGCCTCTGTTGGGGCAATAATGTAACTTCCACACACACACACACACACAAAAGAGAGACCTTAAGAGATGGAACTTTCTGGAACCAACTCTACACTGGGCATTTTTAGCCATGGCAGCACTTTTGACATTTTTTTCTGAAGCAGAATAAAGCTTAATCCAGATGGCCTGGATTAAAAACCCATTGGTTTAAAAAGTCAGTCCACCACTGAATACAAATTATTTCACATCTCTGTGTGTCTTGGTTTCCTCATCCACAAAATAGTGAAAATAATAGGAACTACCTTCTAGGTATGTTGTGAGAAATAAGTGAATGAGTAAGTATAAGTAAAGCACATAAAAATACCTGGCTCCATACCTGTTAGCTGCAGTACTCATCATATTCTTTTTTTTTTTTTAAGATTTTATTTATTTATTTGAGAGAGAGAGACTGAGAGAGAGAGCACATGAGAGGGGGGAGGGTTGGGAGGGTCAGAGGGAGAAGCAGACTCCCTGCCGAGCAGGGAGCCCGATGCAGGACTCGATCCAGGGACTCGATCCAGGGACTCCAGGATCATGACCTGAGCCGAAGGCAGTCGCTTAACCAACTGAGCCACCCAGGCGCCCTAGTACTCATCATATTCTTGAATCAACCCTTCCCCCTCACAGCCAGTTTGTCATCACGAACCCTTCTTTTCCTCTAAGCTGGTCCCTGACTCCACAGTCACTATGTTTTATTAATTTGGCTTCCTTTCTCCTTTCTAGAGTTTATAGTGAGCATTGAGTTAGGGACAAAAGCGTTCTTCACCAAGACATGCCACCAATGTGAAATTAGCCTAGTTTGAAACTGAAATGTGAGACTTTACACAATAAAGAAAAAAAATGAGTACCCAGTATCAATGCTGTGTCATTCAAACTCTCTGAAAACTAGCTTAATGGAAATTGATTGCTACTGGAAGTTCAGATGTACATAAGAAATTCCTAAACAATTAAACAGATTGTAGTAAATTACAGGGGATTCTACATAAATAGAAGCACATATTGTGTTCCCATAGTGACTAATTTCTCTTCCTTGTGCTTTGAAGTAATATTACCCTTCCCTGAGTGCCACAGATTTTTAATCTGCTATACCAAAGGCAAAGTGTCTTTAGGTATTACCCTTGGGTCAGCCTGGAATAAGACGCAGACCCTCCTACTTAAGCAGGCATTAAACTTGTCTGGGCCTTCATTCCTCCATCTACAAACATGGGAATAATATCTTCAAGGGATAAATATGATAGAATGTGTACAAGCATTTATAAAAGTGGGAGAGAGAAGCAGGAATAAATGCACGAGCACCAATTATGTGATGCTTTCACATATTTCCTTGTGAACTTCATGCAGTTTTGTGAGGTGCAGTTGGCTAATTTTTATGCTTGGGACTATTTCAAGTAAAAATGAGTCTGTGTTTTTAAGTTATCTAGAAAATCCGGGTTTCCTTCTTTATGAAGCTGCCATTTTAGGGATCTCTCAGAAAAGCTAAGACTTTTCCAATTCTGCTGAGATTTGACATCAGTGTTTCAATTTCAATTTTTCTTTCTTTTTTTTTTTTTTGCTAATCTTTTTCTCCAGCACAACTATAGAATACTTAAACTGGCACTTTTCTTTTTCTTTTTACCCAGGGCCTTTTATTTTTTGGAAATCACACCTGCCTAGGGATTTAACAGAGTATTTGAATAAAACTGTGCTCATTACCACATGTTCTTTTCTGAATTGGGTATTTTCACCTTATTCGCGTGGAGCTCATCAAGTCCTAATGATGTGGCATTAAATTCGATCTCAGAAGGTATAATTTTCCAATCGAATCTAAACAATGCATGACGTGTAGAGTGACTTTCATAAATACACCATTGCTTCAGTTACTCCAGCTAGCAGGGTATGGGCAGAAAGAATAACCATTTTCGTTGTACAGGGGCGTCTGTGTGCTGTCAGGCTCTTCATTTCTCCTCGCCTTTTCTAGCCTGCTTCCAGGAATACAGTGTCTTTTTAACATCCCTCTCAGGGCATACAGGAGGCCCCATCCATCTCCAGACGTCGGGTGGCTGCACAGCCGAGCATCTCATTATGGCAAAGTGAAGCATTCTGGGAGAGTGGATGGAGCCGGCAGGCAGCAGTAGGAAGTGGGGGAGGGAAGAGGAGGACAGGAGCTGAGGAAAATATATGCTCACTTCCTTGGTGATAACATGTTATGGAAGTAAGAACTTCCTGTTCTAGAAAGGAAGAGGATGTAGGATGTCGGAAACCTGTGACTAAGCAGATTCCAGTTCCTACAAGCTGGTTTCATCTGCCTCAGCTACCACAAGCCTCCTGACACACCTGAACCCCCCAGTTGAAGTCACCACAGAAGCCATGTTGTGGGAAGAAAGTAATGAATCCAGAGTATTTCAGAAAAATATCTATGGTTCCAAAATAGAAAAAGGAAAGAATTTGGAGGCGTGCACACACACACGTGCGGACACACACACACACACACACAAACCACTGATTTACCCAATTGAAAAGTATTTCCTTCCAACTCACCTGAATGCTTACACTTTAGTTTGTTATACTTCCTTCGCCAAAGTAGGTTAAAGCAAATACCCTTAACATTTTGGGAGTCACAGGACCCCTTTAAGAATCAATGAAAATGATGACTCCCTGTCAAAGGCCTGAAATCTACCTATGTCCACCCCATCACCCCCTAAATTAAGAATTCCTAGATGAGACATTCATTTGAGTTTACAAGTATTTCCCTTTTAAAGTGCAGACACTCGAGGGACTAGTCAGCGGCTCTCAGTAGTTTGTTGGTGAGAGAGGAGTTCCACACCCTCCTCCCCAGTCTGGCTGTTGTCTGCGCCTGCGCTCAAATAATGGGAACTGGTGGGTGAGGTGAGCATTTTCAGGCTATGGAGCAGTAGAGAGGAGGGAAGGCTTGGCTCTGGGGGGCAGCATTTTCAAGGCAGTGTGGAGGTATTGGACTATCGGACAAAGAGCAAGAGAGAAGCAGTGCTCTTGGAGAGGAGAGGCCAAAAATAAGCTTCTGTTTCCAAATTTCGCTCACCTCCAGTTCCAAACTGGATTGCTGTCAAAGCTGCTTTTTCTGCAGCCACCCACACCCAGACTCTGGTCCTCCCCTGCCCACAGTCACCCTTTGCCTTCCCTCTCATCTGATTGTTTCATCCTCTCATCCCCTGACCCCAGGCCCTGATCAGCTCCCACTGGGCTCGGGCTGCCCCGCCGCCCTGCCCCACCCCCACGGTCTGGTCAGTTTACTGGGCAAGCCTGACCTTGAGCCCCTGCAACTGCTTTCATTTCATTCTTCATCCCTCCACCTCGCAGTCACTTTTTCTGGCTTCAAAGCTCTCTCACTACAACCTTCATCTGTTCTAAACCTCCATTCAAATTTTATATAACTGTAGCTTTGGGAAATATTTCCAATTCACAGATAATAGACTAGGAGATATAAATACTGTATTGGCAAACACTTAAGTACCACTCACTTGGCACCAGGCACCATTCTAGTGTTCGTATCACTCATTTAATCCTCTCAACAATCCCAAGAGGTAGAAACTTTTGTTAAACTCATTTTACAGGTGAGGCGACTGAGGCACAGAGAAAGTAACTTCCCCAAAGTCACACAGCTAGGAAATGGCAGAACTGGGAGAATTAAACCCAGGCAACCTGGCTTCAGAGCTGAATTTTTTCATCACTTTGCTATATCCCTTCTTTGTATGGCATTGTACAAAGGGCTGTTTGCCCACCCTCTGCACCCCCGCCCCAAACACACACTCCAAGACCTTTATTATGGAGACTATATACCTATTTTTCTTGCAACGGTAGGCAGTCACACCTAACATAACTCCAGGGGGCCAGGGCAAAGGTCCCGTGTTCTCTCTGCCCATCATTAGTGGCAACATGAAGCACAGTTTCCCCAACTCCAGGGTATGGAACTTTATTCTCTTCCTTGTTAAAACGATTTGGGGATCTGGCAACAGAACTACCCGTTGGTCTATGTAAGAGTAGTGCTCAGGGGTGCCTGGGTGGCTCAGTTGGTTAAGCGTCCGTCTTTTGATCTCAGGTCAGGTCTTGATCTCAGGGTCATGGGTTCAAGCCCCATTTTGGGCTCCAAGGGGCTCAAAGTAGCAGAGTATTGTTACAGGCAATTCAGCTTTAAAGGGTTGCCATTGCATGTGGGTCAAAACTCTGCCACTTGCCCCCTCCTCCCCCTTTTCCAGCTCCCCTTCCAGGATCCCAGGGCTCCCGTCGTGGTGCCTGGTGGCCGGCGCTCCTGGACAGACCCCTGCTATTTTCAGGACAAGGTTCATCCCCAGTGAGTGAAGGCAAACCTTTCTGTTCCCTAATAAGAGCAAGATTGGAACGAGTTTAAACAACATCCCGGAGGAAAGACAGAGGGGTTGCCTGAGAATCGGAAGGAGACCAGACTGGTGCTGAGAGGTTGTGGTACTCAGTGGTCACAGGAAGGGTGAAATTCTCAATTCCTCTTGCCATTTTTGGATTAGGAAATGGAGACACTTCTTTCTCCTCTGCCTCTGAGTCACTCGGCCACTGTTGGAGCAAAACGACACCCGGCTCCCCACAGCATGCACGCAGATTGTAGATCCCAGCACCATCGCCTGCTTCATGCACCCCAGAGACGCCTGTACCTGGGACCGGTTTTGATGATCAGAACTTACCCGTCCAACGTCTCATTCCCTCAGCTCCTTGTGCATGACTGGCTTGCTGTTCTGGGATAAGCTGATCCAGGGGAAATATACATGTGTTAACATAGTACCCCTTGCAAAGATATTTACACTTGAAATAAAAGACTCCTAACAAACACAGGGCTCCACACCAACAATGTACTTCCCCCAGCCAGCCTCCCACCCTTAAGTCTGTCCTCCTCCCCCGTCTCCATGATGGCTCCTCCCCAGCCCTTCCAACTCAGCTTCAGACTCACCTCCATTAAGCCCTTCCTTGACTGAGGTTGCCCACAGTCATGTCTTTTTTCCACTTAACACCTGCAGCACTAGAACGGAACTTGGCAGGAGGGAACAGAACCAGAACAAAAGGGAATAGAATGTTTGGGCAGGACAATCTCAGGGGTGAGCTGGGCACATTCCCTCATCTCACATGTGAGGACACAAAGACACAGAAGAGTCTGGTCAGACAAGGCCCATGGCAAGTCAATGGCTGGGTCGGCCCACTTGGACATTTTCCTGCCTGGCCTTCCTCTCTTTCGCTAGGAAGAGCCCTGCTTCTTTGGGGGGAACTGCTCACCCCACCATTCATCAGATGGAGTTTTGATAGCCAATCAGGGTGCCTCCCACTCCCAGTGAGCACATGATCTCTTGCTTGCTCATTCATCTATTCAGGAAATAACCATTATCAAGGACCTTCCATGTGCCAGACACTGCTGGGCTCTAGGAATAACACGTTGAGCAAAAACAGATCCAATTGCTGCCCTCATGGGGCTTATGAGCTTGCAGAGGAGGCATTCCTTAAATAATCATGCAAGCAAAGTAAAATTGCTATTTTGACAAGTAGTAAGGAGAAAAGGTTCACAGTTTTTGAGAGCATACAATAGGGGAGCTAACTCAGCTACTTTGTACAGTTTGCACACTGCACAAAGGAGCACAGCCAAGGGGACAGAGGGGCTGGAATACCACTTACAGTCTGCTCACCGATCCATGGGCTTGATGTGCAGCTGTGTCTGCTCAGAGGAAGGGGCACCTTGTTCTTCACACACTGGCACTGTCCACCCAAAAGGATCATCTTTTTCTAATTTGCCCCAAAGTCTCAAATCGACCAGCCAGGACTCTGGGTGTGATTCAGTTAGGGAAATGAGTGGAAAGAGGGGAGGCTCCCCCGAGGAGGTGACTGGAGACACATGAATAATGAGTAGTAAATAAACTAAGTGGGAAGGAAGAGCTTTTCAGACACCAGGAAGAGCCCATGCAGTGGCCTTGTCATGATGGCTATCTAGTCCCTAGTTCCAGGCACTTCTCAGGCTTGGCTGATCTGCCTTCCCAGAGGATTGCTCTCATGACATTACATTTCCTCTTTGTAGTTTAAAATTAGTTTCTGTCACTTGCAACTGGAGAGTCCTGGCTCACAGAGCAAAGCTGGCCCAGCTCTCCTTCCTCCCAAGTCCATGGGACCTCCTCCCTCTGCCAGGCCCCATCCCTCCATGCAAGAAACCTCTACTCTGTCAGGCCACCTCACCTTCAGAGCCGGAACTCTGTCTTTGATGATCTAATACTGTCTCCAGCATGTAACGGGAACTCAGTAAACATTTCATGAATCAAGACTTAATTAACTCTCTACCAGCAGTCATTTTGTCCACTGGGCCTGGATGAAGTGTGAATATTGGAGTACAGAGTAGCTTTTCTGTACGTCTCTCATCTCTACCAGTTCACCCATGGTTTCTTCTGGCCTTGAGCATATGCAGACTCCAGCTTATGCTTATGTTAATAAATGGCTCCGGTTTGTCTAGAATTTGGCTGTGGAGAGCTGGTGGGACTGATTTCATAAGGAAGAGTCAGCAGCTTTATTCTCTCACAGCATGCTGAGTGCTAGTGGGCTGCCTTTAAGGTAAAGCATTTTCTAGATCTGAAAGTCTAGAGCTGAATGTTAAAGACAGTTTTCACCCTGTGCTTAGTATCTACTAAGGCCCAGTCTAGGGGTGTCATGCTACTTGAGATCCTCTGTGGTTTTGTCAGCCGAGAACAGTCTGCTTTCTCATTGATCTTTATATTATTCCCAAATTAAGGACAATCACTCTTTTGGGTATATCCTTCCCCTCTAACTCCAGGGCCTGAAGAATTTCAGCTTCATACTATATCTCATGCCACTGTTGCTCTTAGCTTTGTTAAAGAAGCTGGTATTTGAGGGTTTTTTGAGACTCATGTCCCCTTTTAGTAAGCCAAGCTCTATTGGCTTGAGATGCAGGCTGTCCTATGGAGGCTGCTGAATAAACCAATGTTTAGAAATAGGATTCATAGAATTAGGTTGCTTTTCTTCACTGTATCTCAAGATCCAAGGGTTTCAAGAGACTCTGCCATTCTTTTCACAATTCATCAGATTAGAAGGGAAACACAAAGATGATGCATCCATCAGATCTTATCCGTATTTTCTTCACCAAGACTCCCAATGCAGCAAGTCTATCAAAGAGCCAAGTGGTAGGGTTACAAAAGAGTAACACACCAGATTTTGAAAAAGCAGCCGAGGCTTGAACATGGGCTCTTCTGCTGAACACAGGACACATTATCTGAACTCTCTGTGCAAGATTTCTTTATTTTTAAAATGAGCACAATAGCACCACTTTCCTCACAGGAGTGTTGTGAGGACTCAACAGACAGAACAGTGGCACCCCAAACGTGTCCATGCCCTAATCTGTGGAACTTGTGAATATGTTCCTTAACATGGCAAAAGGGACATGGTAGATATGATTAAGAATTTTGAGATGGGGAGATTATCCTGGATTCTCCCAGTGGGCCCTATGTAATCACAAAGGTCCTTATAAGCGAAAGAGGGAGACAGGAGGGTCAGCGTCAGAGAAGGACATGTGATGGGGTCCGAGTGAAGAAGTTACTGGCAAGGGCCAAGGAATGCTGGCATCTTCTAGAAGCTAGAAAAGGCAAGGAAATGAATTCCTTCTAGAAGGAACATAGCCCTAACAACACCTTGACTTTATAGCCTCATGAGACACATTTGTACTTCTGATTCAAGAACTGCAATAAATTTGTGTGGGTTTTTTTTTAAGATTTTATTTATTTATTTGAGTGAGAGAGAGGGAGCATGGGGTGGGGCAGGGAGGACAGAGGGAGAAGCAGACTTCCTGCTGAGTGGGGAGCCCGATGCGGGGCTCAATCCCTGGACTCTGGATCATGAACTGAGCCGAAGGTAGACACTTAACCGACCAAGCCACCCAGGCGCTCCTAAATATGTGTGTTTTAAACTACCACATTTATGGCATTTTGTTACAGCAGCCATCGGAAACTATTACAGGATGTAAAAGCGTTTATCTCAGGACCTGCTAAAAATACCATAAATCGTTGTGGCTGTTACTGTTATTTTTGTTTCCTTGAATCAGATTTCTTTTGTTGTAAGTGACAGAAATTCAGCCAATGTAGCTTACGCCAAAAAAAGGGGGGGGGGATTTTTTGGCTCCTATAATCAAAAAAAGGCAAAGCAAATGTAATAATAGAAGCAAATTTATTTATTGAATGCTGGTCCTGGCATTGAGAAGGGGGGCCCTGGTGGCTGACCCAGGGCCACATAAGAAAATGCTCCTACCCAAGACTTTACCTCTTCATAGAATGGTGCAGGGGTGCCTGGGTGGCTCAGTTGGTGAATCATTCAACTCTTGATCTCAGCTCAGGTCTTGATCTCAGGGTTGTGCATTTAAGCCCTGTGTTGGGCTCCATGCCCAGTGTGGAGCCTACTTGGGCAAAAAAAGAGAGAGAGGGAGAGAATGGTGCAGAGGTACAAGGATGAATTAGAGCTAGCTTCATGACTACAGCAAGGTTGAGAGTCCAGGGGCAGACCAAAGAGTTCAGGGGTAGCAGAGTCCAGCACAAGCAGGAAGGCTCTGGCATCCTAAGCACACAACTTCTGTGGCAGGATCTGGATCATGCTCTACCCCACTTGGCTCTTGCTTCAGCTAGGTTTTTCAAACTTCCCATGCATTCTGTGAGCGTCCCAATGCTCTCCCACTGAATTCCTCGTCTGCATAAGTTAACCAGAGTAGTTGCACTGTGTGCAGCTGAGAATCCTGTTAAGCTCAACTGAGATAGTATAGCTTCAGGGTCCACTGTATTCAGAAACTAGAACTCAACAGAATGCTCTCTCCAACTCTGTCTTGTTGCCACTTAACATCTGTTTTGACTTGTCTTTATTATGGTGGTGGGTTTTTTTGTTGTTTTGCATGTTTCTCAATTTGGCAGGATGCACTCTCTTACAGTTGGGGGTGGGGGGGTCACTCCTTAAAACGTGTGATCTCAGGACAGAACTCTAATTGTCAGGGCCTGACTCACATGATCATACCAAAGCCTATCAGTATGGCAGGAGATTGAATGGAACTGGCCAGCCCTGAACCATATACTGTCTTCTGGGGCAAGGGGGTATTGGATACTATGGTATGAAGCCCTGAAAGAACAACATGAAGTTAGTAAGCCGCAGTTTTCCAAGACAGTATGAGTGTTCTTTCCCGAAGAATAGAGGGAAGAAATGCTAAGCAGGATATTTTTTAGAGATGTCTACTTTGTAATCATTATTGTTGTAATTTTATGAGAATTTATTTATTTGTTCAAATAGTACTTGTTTAGCATTTACTATGTATCAAGCACTGTGCTAAACTCTGGGGATACAACAATTAACAAAACAGATAAAAATTCATCTGTGGCAATTCAAGGAACCCAAATAGCCAAAATGATCTTGAAAATATGAATAAGGTTGGATGACTCACTTCCCAATTTCAGAACTTAACACAAAGCTACAGTAGTCAGGACGGTGTGGTACTGGCATAATGATAGATCAATAGAATAGAATTGAGAGTGTATAAGTTAAAATTATGAACATTTATGTTTAAGTAATCTTCAATAAGGGTGCCAAGACAATTCAATGGAAAAAGGATAATCTGTTCAACAATGGTATGAGACAACTGGATGTCCACAGCAAAAGGATAAACTTGTACTGCTCCCTCACATCATATATAGTAATGAACTCAAAATGAATCATGGACCTAAATGTAAGAGATAAAACTATAGAACTCTTTTTTTTTAATACTTTATTTATTTGAGAGAGAGAGATAGCAAGAGAGAGCATGAGCAGGGGCCAGGGAGAGGGAGAGGCAGGCTCCTCACTGAGAGGGAACCTGGGGTGGGGCTCGATCCCAGGACCCTGGGACCATGACCTGAGCCAAAGGCAGATGCTTAACCGACTGAGCCACCCCGGTGCCCCAAAACTATAGAACTCTTACAAGAAAAAATAGGCATAAATCTTTGTGACCTTGGATTAGACCATGCTTTCTTAGATATGACACCAACAGCACAAGCAACAACAGAAAAATACACATAAATTGGACTTTATCAAAACTAAACACTTTTTGCTACTAAGGACACCATCATGAAAGTAAAAAGACAATCCACAGAATGGAAGAAAATATTTGCAAATTATTTATCTAGTAAGGGACTTGTATCTAAACAACATAAAGAACTCTCACACCTTTAAAAAGGTACCTGTACTCGGAAAACTATAAAACATTGATGAAAGAAATTGAAGATGACAAAGAAGTGGAAAAACATTCCATGCTCATGAATTGGAAGAACAATTATTGTTAAAATGTCTATACTATCCGGGGCGCCTGGGTGGCTCAGTCGTTGAGCGTCTGCCTTTGGCTCAGGTCATGATCCCAGGGTCCTGGGATCGAGCCCCACATTGGGCTCCCTGCTCCGCGGGAAGCCTGCTTCTCCCTCTCTCACTCCCCCTGCTTGTGTTCCCTCTCTCGCTGTGTCTCTCTCTGTCAAATAAATAAATAAAATCTTAAAAAAAAAAAAAGTCTGTACTATCCAAAGCAGTCTACACATTCAGTGCACTCCCTATCAAAATACCAACAATATTTTTCACAGAGCCAGAACAAACAATCTTAAAATTTGTATGGGACCACAAGAGATGCCCAATAGCCAAAGCAACCTTGAAAAATAAAAGCAAAGCTGGAAGCTTCACATTTCCAGGCTTTAAGTTCTATTACAGAGCTGTAGTGACCAAACAGTATCGGTACTGGCACAGAAATAGACACGAAGATCAATGGGACAGAATAGAGAGCCCAGAAATGAACCCACAACTATATGGTCAATTAATCTTCAACAAAGCAGGAAGGAATATCCAATGGGAAAAAGACAACCTCTTCAACAAGTGGTGTTGGGAAAACTGGATAGCAACATGCAAAAGAATGAAACTAGACCACTTACTTTCACCAAACACAAAAATGAATTCAGAATGGATTAAAGACCTACATGTAAGACAGGAAACCATAAAAAGCCTAGAGAACAGAGGCAGAAACCTCTTTGACATCAGCTGTAGCAATTTCTTTCTAGATGTGAACTATTATCCAGCAATTGCATTCCTAGGTATTTACCTAAAGAATACAAAAATACTAATTCAAAGGGATATAGGCACCCCAATGTTTAAAGCAACATTATCTACAATATCCAAATTATGGAAACAGCCCAAGTGTCCATCCACTGATGAATGGAGAAAGGAGATGTGGTATATATATATATACACACACTATGGAATATTACTCAACCACAAAAAGAATGAAATCTTGCCATTTGCAACAACATGGATGGAGCTAGAGAGTATTACGCTAACTGAAATAAGTCAGAGAAAGACAAATACCATATAATTTCACTCATACATGGAATTTAAGAAACAAATGAGCAAAGGGGAAAGAAAGAAAGAGGGAGGCAAACCAAGAAACAGACTCGTAGCTATAGTGAACAAACTGATGGTTAGCAGAGGGGAGGTGGGTGGAGGGAAGGGTGAAATAGGTGATGGGGATTAAGGAGTGCACTTGTGATGAGCACTGGGTGATGTATGGAAATGTTGAATCACTATATTGTACACCTGAAACTAATACTACACTGTATGTTAACTAACTGGAATTTAAATAAAAACCAAAAAAAAAAAAAAAAGAGATACATAACCCAATCAATAAATGGGCAAAAGATCTGTTAAACATTTCTCCAAAGAAGATATACAAATGTCCAAGAAGAACATGAAAAGTTGCTCAGTATCTTAGCTATTAGGGAAATGCAGATCAAAACCTCAGTGAAAGACACTTAACATCTAGTAGGGTGAATATAATGGAAAAGGCAGATAATAAGTCTCAGCAAAAGTGTTGAAGAACAAGTGTTGAAGAAATTGGAACCCTCATACATTGCCAGTAAGAATGTAAAACTGTACAGCTGTTTGGAAAATAGTTTGGCAGTTCTTTAAAGGTTAAACATAGAGTTGCTATATGACCCAGACCCAGTAATGCCTCTCCTAGCTGTATACCCAAGAGATATGAAAACATATATACACACAAAAAATTATACACAAATGTTCATAGCAGCATTATTCACATCCATTAACTGATGAATGGATAAATAAAATGTGTATATCTATTTTTATATTACTTAGCGATGAAAAGGATTGACATACTGATACATGCTACAACATTGACCTTGAAAACATGCTAAGCAAACGAAGCCAGTTACAAAAGACCATACATTGTATAATTCCAGTTATATGGAATGTCTAGAATAGGCAACTTTATAGAGACAAAAAGTCAATTAATTATTGCCTATGGGGGGTGGCAAGAAGGAGATTGACTGCTAATGGGAATGTATTTTGGGGGGAGGAGGGAATGAAAATATTCTAAAATTGTGATGATGGTTAGACAAATCTGATTATTAAAAAATCCATTAAATTGTATACTTTAAGTAGATATATTGTGTGGTATGTGAATTATATCTCAATGTTAAAAAACAAAATCCATGCCCTCATGGAGCTTACATCTATTGGGAGATAAGGAAAACAAACAGAAATATATAAATAAATATATGATATTTTTAGTGTTGCTAAAGCAAATTATAAAGCAGAATGGGGGATAGGGTGTTTCAGAGAGTAGGTGGGGCCTGCAATTGTAACTAGAGTATTGTTGAAGGCTTTACAAAGAAGGTTACATATGAGCAGAGACCTAAAGGAGATGAGGGTATAAGCCATGTAGATATTTGGGGAAAGAGTGCTCTAGGCAGAGGAAACAGCAAGTGCAAAGGCCCTGAGGCAGGAATATCCCAATCATATGGATGAACAGCAAAGTCAGTGTAGCTGTGGAGACTTTCTATGTATGTTAGGTTAGTTGGTGTCCTTCCTGCTATTGTTTTATACCTTATACCAGTTTTTGGTACATAGGAAACAGGAATACATCATCCTGTTCTTGAACCTGGACACCTGGTCTAGGAAAGTGATTCTCAATCTTTTTTCTGCCTTGATACTCCCGAAAAATATGTTCCCATGAGCAACTTGTTCCCACAGACATTAAGATTAGGAACAAGGTAATATAGACCATAGGTTTGCATATAGGTACACAGTCCTAACTAAGTCTTCCACTCAAGAAAGTATATCAGAATGAAAGGGAGTGAAACTAATGTTAGTATAAAGATAATTTTGGATCTATTCAATTTATTTTTTTAAAAACATAGGACAACCTGCAGAATGGGAGAAAGTATTTTCAAGTCATATGTCTGATAAAGGCCTGGGATCTAGAATATATAAGGAGCTTTTACAGCTCAATAACAAAAAGACAACCATGTCAACTATATTCAAAATTTTTTTTAAAATTGATACCATTGAGACCTAAGGGGAGAAAAGGACATATTTTCTCCTGGGTTTGTAACTCTGCATTGTACCCAAATGCACCACATTCACTAGGTTCACAATCAATACTGTTGACAGAATGAACGGTAAGGCAAAAAAAAAAGACAACCAAATTTTAAAATGGGCAAAGGACTTGACTAGACATTTCTCCAAAGAAGATATACAAATAACCAACCAACAAACAAAAAAAGTAGTCATCAGGCAAATAAAAGTCACAATGAGATAGCACTTTACACCCACTAAAATAGCTATAATTTAAAAATTTAAAAACCACAGAAATACTAAGTGTTGGCAAGGATGTGGAGAAACAGGAACCCTTGTCCATTTCTGATGGGGATGTAAAATGTTTCAGCCACTGGGAAAAATAGTTTGGCAGTTCCTCAAAAGGTAAACAGAATCACCATATGACCCAGCAATTCTGCTCTTAGGTATATATACCCAAAACAACTGAAAAGAGCTACTCAAACAAATACATGCACATGAATAGCAGCACTATTTATAATAGCCAAAAGGTGGAAATAACCCAAATGTTCATGGATGGATGAATAAACTGTGGCATATGCATACAGTGGAGTATTATTAGCTTATCACTAATAATAGGAATGAATATTAATAGCTAATAATAGGAATGAAGTACTGATACGTGCTACAACGTGGATGAACCTTGGAAACTTGGGAGGCATGTGCTACATGAAAGAAGCCATACACAAAAGGTCACATATTGTATGATTCCATTTTATGTGAAACATCCAGAATAGGTAAGTCTATAGACACAGAGTAGATCAGCAGTTACCAGGAGCTGGGGGTAGGAGACAGGGGCAAGTAACTGCTTAATGGGAAAGAGTTTTAACTGTGGGATGATGAAAATGTTTTGGAATTAGATGGAGGTGGTGGTTCCACAACATTGTGAATGTACCAACTGCCACTGAGTTGTTCACTCTAAAACGGTTAACTTGATGTTAATTTACCTCAATAAAAAACCATAATAACACATTCCAACTTAGGCCTTTTATTATTAATAAGAAATAACCTAGTAACATACCTGTTAAGATACTGTAATCTAAAATGCTCTACCATAGCAATGCCACTTCTTTTTTTTACCCCCCCCAGGAATCTACTTTGATTTCCCTTTACTACTCAGCTAAGCGCTTGCCACTGTGTATCACATGGAGATGCATGGATTGGTAGGTAGGTGTGTTCTTATATATGTACAGATTCATTCTGCTCCCTTTTCTATCGGCTGGCTTGTTTTGAGGGGGACATAGTTCTTGATTACCATAGTTCACTTATCCATCCTATCTGACCAAGTCTCAAAGGTACCCGTAGGTCTTACTTCCTTGTACTTGTTAACATCTCAAGCCCACTTTGTCTGTCCCCATGCCACTACACTAGTTTCTCAAAAGTGAAAGCTGTAGACTAATTGCATCAGAATCACCTCACCCAAAATCCAGACCTACTGAATCAAATTATCTGGGGGGTATCCCCAGGAATCTGCATTTTTATTAAGCATTGCCATATGCTTTTGCATGTAGACATTTAAGACCTTTACCTTTGTTCTGGATTCCTCTCTAATAGTTAATTTACTAATTCATTCAACATTGAGTGCCCATCCAGACAGTAGCCTAGATACTAAGGTGAGGAAAAAATGGTAACCACAATTTGCAAAAACAAACATATAAACAAAAAAATCAGAAAACCTGTACTTCGATTTTCAAAAGTACCAAACCATACTATGCAATATAAACTATCTAAACTCAAATCATTTTAACACTAGCTCATTCAGATCCATATATTTCAAGATAAGACTATAGTAACAGTAACATCACATGGATTTATGTGTTCCAAAGACCACAGACGTTCCAGCAACCTGCCAGAGTTACAAATTCTGTCAATCCTGACCTAACTCCAGTCCTACAAACTCTATAAATATCCTTCCCTAACTTCCCTCTTTGGAGACCCTACCAAGACTCTGTCAGGTCATGTTTTTCCTTGCTCAGCAATTTCAATAAGCTCAGCTTTATAAGCAGCAGGTTTCCTTGGTGTTCTTTTTGTGGGACTTCAACAGCAGGCATAGATATAAAATTGTTATTTTCTTCTATGAATTATTGTTTATCTCCCTTACGGTTATTTTGCATTCTGTTTTATGTGATACTCTCCCTAGAATCTAAATTTATAGTGTTTCTGGGCATTTTCCTCTTGAGGCACATCAATCAAGACACATCCATTGGCTGCTTGTTCTATACACCTTGAGAACAGAGTATAGGAGAGTTATTTCAGGAGTTAGGTTACTGAAGCAGTAACAATCCCACAGTCTTAAGCAATTTGAAGTGTGTCTAGATCCTGTAGCAACAAGGACTGTGATTTCTGAAATGTTGCCAGGGTGTCTCTTGACGTGGATTTAGTCTTCTTCATCCTATTCAGGATTTAGAGGATATGTTCAGTCAGAAGATTCCTCTTTTTTCAGCCCTGGAAATTTTTCTTCTTCTCCTATTTCTGTATTTCTTCCCCTCTAGTCTCTTCATTATTCACTTCTACACAAATGCATAAACTTCTAGATCTATCCACCATGCGTCTTAACTCTTTTCCCTCTTTAGCTATTTTCATTTTGAGTTCTAACCCAACCTCTTGGGTTGATCTTCAAACTCAGTAATTCAGTTGTCAGCTATGTGCTATTTAATAACCCATTAGCGAAGGGTTTTCTCCCCTTGTTTTATGGATATAACATCTTCTCAAATCTCCCTGAGTTTAGTTCTGGCACGGGGAATTGTTAGGGATTGAATGTTTATGTCCCTCTAAAATTCATATGCTGAGGCCCTAATCCACAATGCATTGGAGATAGGGCTTTTGGAAAGTAATGAGGTTTAGGGGAGGTCATGAGGATGGAGCCCCCATGATGGGATTAGTGTCCTTACAAAAGAGAAAGAGACACCAGAGCTTGTTTCTCCGCCATGTGAGAACATAGTGAGAAGGCAGCTGTCTATAAGCTAGGGAGAGGGCTCTCACCAGGAACCAAATTTGCCTGTACTTTGATCTTGGACTTCCAAACCTCCAGAATTGTGAGAAATAAATATCTGTTGCTTGAAGCTGCCGGTCTGTGGTATTTTGTTATAGCAACCTGAGCAGATTGAGACAGAAGGTGGACTCCTCTGCTTTCCTTCCAGGAATGTTCAAATCTTTGATCTGCTAATAGTACCATCTCTTGTATTCCCACACTACTATGGACTTACCCTTTTAAAAATGTTTTCTCTGCCTTTACAACAAGACTTTGGACAAGAGATAGGTAGGCACATGTGTTCAGTCACTCATCTCGGTTCAATAGCCGAACTCTGATCTCAATTCTAGGCATGGCTTCTAACAGTGATAAAAAAGGGCATTGATCCAGAATCCAAGAGACCTAGATTTCATTCCCAGGTCTGTGCCTCACTAGCTCTGTGATTTTAGCTGAGCCACTCACTTCTCCAGGCTTCTTGTTCTCATCTGAAAACCAAGAGGGTTGGCCAGATTAGGGGCTCTCAACCTTGGGGTCACAACATATGACAAAAAGCCAGAAATAACAGTGGTTTAAGTAAGATAGAAGTAAAACTCTCTACATGTAAATAGACAGCCCAAGGATCTTATGACAGCTCCAGCATCTTCAGGGACCCAGGCTTCTCCTACTTGGTTCTTTCCCTTGCCATCCTCAACATACGCTTTCTGCAACATGGTCCAAGATGGCTGCTTTAGCTTTCATCTCCACATTTCAGCCATAGAAGGGAGGAAAGGGCATGACCCTCTTTCAGGACCTTGTCTGAAGCCTCACACACCACTTCCTTTTATATCCTGTCCCCAAGAACTTGTCTCTAACCCCTACAATGATCATTGTAGCTGCAAGAGAGTCTGGGAAATGTATGTAGTCTTTTTTTTTTCTGGGTGTCCATGTGCCCAGCTAAAATTTGAAGGTTCTTAACAGAGGCCAGAGGAAAAGAAACCTCAGGGGACAACCACAGGCTCTGCCAAGGTGGTGTGCCTCAATGGTGATTTGTATTTGTTACTAAGTAAGTACTCAAGATTACTAATGAATTATTTTAGAACCATGAGTGGATTCAAGGTCATCCCTATCTTAACACCTATTCTCGCCTCCTTATATTTTGATGAGTTTTCTTTTGAGGCAGTGTTTAATTCAACAGTAGGGAATTGAGTAAAACACAGTCTTTTCAGTGCCTCAAATTCAGTGAATTACTGCTGCTAATAGTCCTTACCAGTGTTTGTGGTTTTGTCCAGTGTGAATATATTAGTAAGAAAGCATCATGCATTTATCTTAATGGCAATCATGTTGGCTCTTATGAAGGGAAAAAGGTTAAGAAGTCTCACACCAAATGAGCTCGAAAACTGCTTATCAGCTTGAAAGCCTGTGTGATTTAGGGCATGTAAATTCTCTTCTGCATGAACCACTTGCAGTGTTATCACCTGGGAAGCTTGTCCACAATACAGGGTCCTAGGCCCACTCCATACCATAGACTAAAAATCTCTGCGGGTGAGGCCCAGAAATCTACCAATGACACAAGCTCTCCAGGTGATTCCTATGGACACTGGAGGTTGGGAGTACTCCCAGGTGTCCTAAGGAAAAGCGCTGGCCAGCACTTTTCCCAGTCGGCCGTGGACGCGTTCAGCTGCGTCTGGCTACCGGGCTGCCAGGCCACTGGTGCAGCTGGAGGCAGAGGCTACCGGCTCCATCACGATCATCAGTGATGCCGTGGTTTTACCAAGTGTCCCTCACAACAGCATGATGTTGAACTGCCACCGTCTATCTCTGCATCACCAACACTGCTATTCTTTGCGGCTTAGAATTCAACGGAAGATTATAAGCAACTCTTGGAAGGTCAATATGTCAAATAAACTCATTTGCTGCTTTCTCCACCCGTCTTTATTGTGCAGGCTTCCCAAAGTGTAATATACCACGTTGTAGTCTGTAGATGTAAGAGATTTTTTTGGCTTCCAGACATACACTGATGGGCTGGGGACTGAGAGATCTACCCTAGGAGGCAGAAGAGCATAACCTGCTGTGCTGTGGGGTCCGCAGCTACACAGAGAAAGAGGAAGCGAGCCTCTGTTCTATGCTCAGGGCTCACCACGTGTTTCTAATGTACACAAGATCAAGTAACGCTCATAACAGTCCCGCGGGAGAGTGACATCTCCCTTTATTCTCATTCTCCAGAGTAATTAAGTAACCTGCTTAAACTCACCCAGGAAGTAAAAGAGGCTAACTGACCCTCCTTGACTCAGGGTCAATTAGCAAAGTAGAAGAAAAGGGACAAGGAGCTTTGTGGTTCTTGAATGAACACATTTCCACCACAGCGCATCTTCAAACTTTTGTGTTTGCCCATCCCAACAGGAAAAGCTTCTGAGTGTGTCTCCCCTATGTATTTATTTATAAATCTATACATTAGAAACCAGTTTGCTCTTCACACCTTAGAGGGTGCCAGCATCACCTGCTGAGCTTATTCCGGCACAGCTCATCAGGCCCCATCCCCAGAGCACCAGACACCCTGTAGGTTTGAGATGGGACCCAAGAATTTGTACTTCTAACAGGTTCCCAGGGGATGTCGATGCAGCCTCTGATGGACCTGGCTTTCAATAGCTTTGCCATCAGCATTACCCCAAGGCAGAAATTTAAAGCACTAAAATATGATGGAATAAAATAGTAAATCTAATTAATATTTTTCCTTCACCCAGATAATTGTCTTACACAGCTCCAGGAGTGAAAGATCCCATTTTGGATACCAGTGCATTGAACTGAACCACACTGGCTTTCCTTGCCAGAGAGGCAGGCTAGGTGGCACTTCAGAAATCACAGAAATTTCCCAAACCTCAAACGTTGCGAATAAAGGAGATAATAAAGGGACACATCAGATGGGCACAGCTCTTGGTCCCACTAATATCCCCCCGTCGTGCTTAACCACTCTGCCTTTCATTTTTAGCACACTCTACTCCTATCATCTTTCCTCTGCCTTAATTTCTTTCCCCTTTGTGATAACAGCTAACATCACTTTCAGGTAATACCATCTAGCACCCCTGTTGTTCCTTTTATGGAAATTCTAGCCACTGCAAGTACATGTGGTACTTGATATCCACAAAGCAAAAATGTTCTGAGTGAATGACGCTTTGATTGAACTTTAATTTTGCTGTCGCTTTGAAGTCCTGGCTCTGCTAAGTGATGTGCTGTTTAGCATGGTTACTTTCAGAAGCACTGGGAAGGGGATTTTTTCCCTACTCACATATGATGTAGATTTCCAGGGTGCTCTTATAGATTTCTTCAGCGCTTTTGCTGTTTGGGTGAAGAATGAGGCAGGCTTATATGCTGTAAATAAAACCAGTCCCAAAGCGCTGTGAATTGTGCAAGACTGTTGAATCTCAGATCTGTACCTCCTAAACAAATAATGCAATATATGTTAAGAAAAAAAAAAAGAAGAAGAAGAAGGTAGCAGAAGGGGAAGAATGAAGGGGGGGGATAGGAGGGAGAGACGAACCATGAGAGACGATGGACTCTGAAAAACAAACTGAGGGTTCTAGAGGGGAGGGGGGTGGGAGGATGGGTTAGCCTGGTGATGGGTATTAAATAGGGCACGTTCTTATGGAGCACTGGGTGTTATGCAGAAACAATGAATCATGGAACACTACATCTAAAACTAACGATGTAATGTATGGGGATTAACATAAGAATAAAAAAATTAAAAAAAAAAAAAACCAGTCCCAGCACTTTGAAAGAGAAGAGACAAGGTATTTGCAAAAACTTGGTGCATAAATATAAATCTAAAGGTTATTATAGCAATGGGCTATAGTAGCAAGAGGCTATTGTAGCAATACAATTATATCATAAATAAAATAATGTATGATATAATTAAGATATAATATTATAAATATTATAAATTATAGCAATAGGCTGTACTATAAAAGAAAAACGAAAAAAAAGTTAGCCATTGCTTCAGTGGATGAGAAAAAAAGCATCTTTTGAAATTTCAACATAAAGGCAAGTGGAAGCGTAGCTTATTAGCAAAGACAAAGTGCCTTCTCCCAGAGATAACCCCAGAGTTTCCTGTGACCAAATCTGAGCAATAGAGCAAATGTCATGGACTGAGAGGTGCTTTGCAAAAAGCCATTTGTACTGTTCAGGAAGACTGCTGTGACCCATGCTCTGGCTTTTGTGGAATAAAGTCTGGATTTCAAACCAGATTCCAAAGGCCTGATGCACATGGATCAACAAAATGGCTCATGCACATTTCTTGCCCCACAGCTATTTATTTCCTCCCTAGTTTTCCACCCCCATTAATCTCAAATAAATGGCGCTTCTTCCACGGGTTAAGCCCTTGCTGGCTCAGAACTCAGAGCAATGTTAAGCCAGCAGCATACACTAAGGGCATCATCTGGCATGACTACAATATCCAGTTCTTACAGAGCAATTATCCAGTTCCCACAGAAGGTCTTCCACCTTCTCCCTCTTGCCCCTCACCTCATTCCTGCCTCAGAAAGGAAACAGGTCAAATGGAAGAAGAGAGGCACTGGGGACATGTACCATCAGAAGGAGACGCAGAAGGCCCATTTGGGCCTCGGATACCCTGGACATCTCTGATGACTTTTAAAAGAGGAGGAGCAAAAAAAGAAGCAGTGTTTGCATATTATGCCCCTAGAAAATATTTACTTGAGTCCAATAATGTGTCCTGCAATATATGTATGCCGGTCTTAGAATCAGCAGTTACTAAATGTGCTATTCTGGGCAAGTCAACTGAATTAGCCCGAGTATCGTTTTCCTCAGCTAGAGAATGCAAATAAGGCCTCCTGAAATCTAGCTGTGGCAGATTAAAGATGGCCACACACTTTTTGACATCTCTCCAATTGAGAGGTAGAGTCCTGGTTCACCATCTTGGAATAGTGAATAGGATGCGCCAGAAGTGACATTGTTCTAATTTCTGAGCCTAGGCCTTACTCTTCTGGGAGCTTCCATTTTCTATCTCCTGGAATACTTACTTTGGGAGCCCTGAGCCACCATATATAAAGTCCAACTACCCAACAACATAGAGAAAACAGCTAAGGGGCTCAGCTAAATCTAGCCTTCCGGCTGTCCTCATCAGGACACAGTCACATGGTAAAACCAACTTGGACTCTCCAGTCCAGCCCAGCCACCATCCACATGCCAGCAAGTGACCCCAGTCAATGCCACATAGAAGGATTGCCCAGCCAAGTTCTGCCCAAATTTCTAACCTGCAAAATCATGAGACAGAGTTTATTATATAATAATAGGTAATCCACATTAGACGATTGTGAGACTCAAAAAGAGATTGTAGATGGAAAAGGACTTGTAGACTGCAAAGCAACATGATTTGTCAATAGTTGATAAAAGAACAGATACAGTCTCTGAACACAGGCGTTTACTAAGGATTAATTTTGGTGAGATTTGCCATTACTACTTAAGGATGCAGCCACTTGCCATCGGGTGACAGTAGTGGAGATTAAGAGAAATACATTCAACATCTAGACATTTATTTTGATAAGGTCCAAGGCTTTGTAAGTAAGGGATACTAATGCAAACTCCAGCTGAGCAAAGAATATACCATCAGGTTTCATGTTATTTATTTCGTAAAGGAATTTGGAACAATGATTTATTTTCTTCTTCTATGATTATACTTACCTTAGAGTATTTTGAAATAATAAAATCAGTTAGCCAGAATATTCAAAAACATGGTACTGTATCTGAAAATTCCATCAATGCTTCTTGTTGAAAATCTTTCCAAAATGCCATAATAACTTTCTTGCCTTAATAAGCTGTTCAGGAAATCCAAGATCTTTGAAAAGATTGTGAAAAGTTACTTCGTAAGTTGAGTGTTTGAAACTTCAAATGCATTTTCCCCCTGAAATAACACTACAAATGATAATAAGATTCCAGACACGCCAATAGAATTACAAATGCTTTATAATGCTGCATAATTATATATTTTAAGGTTTAAAAAAAAATGTCCCCAGCCAACTCCATGCAGTGATTTCTCTAAACCTCATAAAATATGCTCCACCTTATCAAGCCCTTTTCAGTCAGATCTAAGGGAGTGTGCAGGATGTCAGAGCCCACCCAGGAGGGCAACAGCTTTGGGAAGGTGGCGTCTGTGTCCTGTTGCCTGTGTCTGTCCAAAGCTCAGCACAGAGCCCATCCCTGGGAAGCACTCAGCAGCTGTCTGCTGTTGATCCCTGAAGCAGCAGGGTATAGAGACTACAACATGGTTCAAATCAGAGAGACCGAGCTTGGACTCTGCCCCGCCTCTTACTAGTGGCGACCATGAGCAGAGCTCAGCATCTGTAAGCCTCCGGTTTCCTCAACAATAAAATGGGAATCAGTAATGCCACCCACATGGTGCTCCTGCAAAAATTCCATGGAACATTTTAACGAAAGGCTTGGTACCATGCCTGGCACACAGGAAGTCCTCCAAAAGGGGCAGCAATTATTATTACTATTACTGAATGCCCACATAACCCATTTGTGGCTCCATCCACTGCCTAATTCAGCAGTTCTGGGGAGTGGCGGGCGAGGGAGGAAGTGCAAGGAGAAACTATTACAACTTCTATATATATTTCTTTTTACCCCAAAATATTGGAGGTAAATTAAGCTTTACTTATATTTGATATATGGATTTATAGGAATGCATATATGTAAGTTATAAATAGATACATTGAGAGTACACACTGCATTGCTCAATGTTTAAATTTTAAATAATACAGCTGTACACATCAAAATGTTTGAAGAGCACTGGCCTGATCCTTCAAATAAGTCACTGGAACAGAAGCAAGAGCAGTGGTAGACCCTGACCTCAAAGGAGCCCAGCTATGGGTAGAGGGAGCTAATGTCCTTAGCCACAAGAGGGCTCTTGAGTCTCTATCCCCGCAAGCCGCCAGCAGAGGCAAAGTCCTGCCTCCTTCAGGCAGGAGTGATGTTGGAGGGGCAGAAGAGAGAGGGAGAGAAAGAGAAAGTGGGATGAACTCTAACAGCCAACCAGCCAGGCAATCCGTTGGTGACAAAGTTAGCCAGCGAGTGGACATGGGTTCCCTCTGGTCAAGGGACCTCACGAGACGGAGGGAGCAGAACTTCCACAGGGCTGCTGACACTGGGTCTGACAAAGTGAAGGAGACAAATAAGGACAGAGGGGTGGCTGGGAAAGAAATCTGCCCCGCAGATGTGGGCCCTGCACTAGTGCCTGGGTGGAGAGGCAAGCAGTGGGTGGGGAGATCAGCTCTGCCCTAGCAGGGTGGTGAGTCCAGGACTAGGGTGCCATCCGTGTATTTGAGACATGTGTAAGACAGGCAGACATAACTCAATTTGGAACATCAGCTTTCTAGGATAGAGGTTTGGACTATCTATCAGATCTTCATGATATTCCCTAGAAATGTTTTCCCCCAACAACTTTTATAAGAGGCAGGATCATGAGGAAGATGGAATGCTGGGCCAGGGAGTCAAGAAAACTATTCTTGTTCTGGCTTTTCTTTTATTTAGCTGTATCCTTCCATCAGTCACCTAGTGCCTCTGAATTCCATTTTCTCACCTAAAGAATGAGAGCTGACTTACCTGGTCCCAGGAGTCCCCTCCAGCTCTGTGACTATGAATTCCAGGATTCTGAAACGGGCATCTTCTCTTATGATTTGCCTCTTATGCCTAAAAACTGAATACAGGGAAGAATTACAGCTTATAAGGGTATCTAGTTATTTACCAGTGTTTGACTGTTTCCTATTCTAGAGTCTTCTTCAATGTCTTTATTCTGAAGTAACAGCTATGTTACTGCTCCTACTTGCTGTTCACATCCTGAGGGCAACTCAAAAGCGTTAACTCTTCTAGGCTCCGTAATATAGATTAGGTAGTCTGAGAGTGAGAGAAAGAGAGTAAGAGATGGAATTATTAGCCCATAGGAAGCTATAACTAAAGTAATCAGATGCTTCCCAAATGCACAGGAATGAAAACAGCTACTGAACCAATTGTATAAAGTAAGATAAATTCACTACTCCACAGCAGATAAGCACTTTTCCTTTTTTTTTTTTTTTTTTTTTGTCTTTTCCATTGTTCCCAGAATCCATCTGATCATCTAAAAAGCGTACTGGAATTAAAGCAAATAAGAAATGGGAGGCAAGAGAATACAACTCTTGAATTGCCAGATTCCATTAAGTGAAAATTTGGTTGGAGAGCAAAGAGAGAAGAAAGGAGAGCCTGGTCTCCAGAACAGAGGAGACATCAGCTATTATGAGTGTGTCCACTGTAAAGTAGGGACAGAGATTGGGATGTTTCCATTTTTCCCCACTGGACTCCCTTCCTCTCTCTACCGACCACCCCCACCACAGGTTGAGTCACTGGGTTATCAGACCTGTTCTCCTAGTCAGTTTGGGCTGCTATAACCAATGACCCATAGACTGGGTGGCTTAAACAACAAATATTTCTCAGTTCTGAAGACGGGGAAGTACAAGATCAAGGGGCCAGCAGATCCAGTATCTGGTGAGGGCCCTTTTCCTGGTTTGTTAGACGGCTGTCTCCTCCTTGTATCGTCAAATAGTGAAGAGCAGAGAGAGAGAGAGAGAAAGCTCTTGAGTCTCTTCTTTATAAGGGCGCTAATCCTATTAATGACAGCTCCACCCTTGTGACCTAATTTCCTCTCAAAGGCTCTACCTCCTAATGCCATCACCTTAGGGAGGATTTCAATATATGAATTTTGGGGGATACACAGTCAGTCCATAATACCTGCTCCCCTAGAGGCATACTCAAGAAACAAGTGAATTCTCATCTTAAATTTAAAAGGAATCTGGAAAAAAAGAAAGAAAACAAAAGCCAGATTCAACATATTGCTAGCTAGCTAAATTTTTTAAGGGGAAAAAATAAGTCTAAATGGAAAACTGCCAGAAATGTTAGAAAATGTTTACAAGGATATTGTTAGAAAGTTTCTGTTGTGGCAAAAAAAAAAAATGTTTATATAGTATCTTACTCTGCCAGGAAGCAGTGCAAACATGAGGAATCTCTACACTTTTCCTTCTCTACAAAGTAAGCTAAAATTGAGGAGGAATTATGTCCCCAAAACTCCCAGTCATCCTGTATCCAATTATACAATATGAGCTCTGGTGTTATCATTAACAGGAACCCCAAATTTCCACAGAATTGATTTAATTTCTAATCCATAGATTTCTTCTTTTTTTTTAAGATTTTATTTATTTATTTGAGAGAAAGAATGAGAGAGAGAGCACATGAGAGAGGGGGGAGGGTCAGAGGGAGAAGCAGACTCCCTGCTGAGCAGGGAGCCCGATGCGGGACTAGATCCTGGGACTCCAGGATCATGACCTGAGCCGAAGGCAGTCGCTTAGCCAACTGAGCCACCCAGACACCCTCTAATCCATAGATTTCCTTGGAACCCCTAAAAATAAGGAGAGCAAAGAGCATGTTGTATTTTGCTGGGTCGCCAGCTTATTAATCATTTCAAGTTTAGCCACCTTCTCAAAGTCTCCAAAGCAGTCCCCTTGAGCTCCCTTCCCCCAATCTACCACAGGCCTAAGCCTCCTACTCCAAGGCAGTCCAGCAGGTCTGCTCAGAGGGCCCAGCAATCAGAGAAATTGTGGTCAGCCACACCCTCAGCCCACCCAAACAACAAGGCCTTTATTTTACCTCAGGACTCAGCAACCGCAAGTATGTGCCGTACCACATGGTTCGCACTCTGACTTACTAAACTTGCGTTAGAATAATAACCGTCAGGGGCCCCTGGGTGGCTCAGTTGGTTAAGCGACTGCCTTCGGCTCAGGTCATGATCCTGGAGTCCCGGGATCGAGTCCCGCATCGGGCTCCCTGCTCGGCGGGGAGTCTGCTTCTCCCTCTGATCCTGCCCCTCCCTCTCATTCTTTCTGTCTCCCATTCTCTCTCAGATAAATAAATAAAATCTTTAAAAAAAAAAAGGAATAATAACCATCAGGTTAAGGGGGATTACATAATACCAATGCTCCAAGTACTTTCTGTTAAAACTAATGAAAGGTGTATCCTTAGACTTGCATAAAGCACACTACTGTAAAGGTGTAAAGAGATTATTAAATGTTTTTCTTTATATGTAGACAAAAGATAGTGTCTTTGCAAAAATAAAACTTATGCATTTGAATTTTCCCCTTATCTCTATTTCCTGGAAGACTTCCATCTCTGGATCTGAGTTTCTTCTCACCTGTCTTCCAGTTCTGCTATTTTTCTATTCTGGTATTAAAACATTTCACTGAGGGGCACCTAGGTGGCTCAGTCAGTTAAACTTCTGACTCCTGGTTTCATTTTAGGTCATGATCTCAGGCCTAAGATCAAGCCCCACGTGGAGCTCCCTGCTAAGTGTCAAATCTGCTTGAAATTCTTTCTCTCCCTGTCCCTCTTCCCATCCCCCTGCACACTCTCTCAAATACATAAATAAAATCTTTAAAAAAAAAACAACATTTCACCGAACTCTTAATTTTAGTTATAGTATTTTTGAGAATTCTAGAATTTTTCTTTTTTTCAAAACAGCCACGTCACTTTTTATAGTTTTCATTTCCTGTCAGAATGTTCAAGCATGGCTTTTATGTCCTTGAGCACAATAAGCATAATTTTTTATAGTCTATATCTGATAAATCCATACTGAAGCCTCAGTATGTCTGTTTCTATTGTTTTTGCTGATCATGGTTTATGGCGTCTTATCTCCTATTGTGCTCAGTCATCTTTGGTTGTGTAGTGGACATTGTGTATGAAAATTATTTGTAGAAATGATTTGAGATCTGTTATCTCCCTCCTAAGAGGATTATTCATATTCATGTTATTCATTATTTATTCATTATTCATATTCATTTTATTGTATTGTATTTACTTATTTTACCAGGTGTCTAGGGGCATCAGCCATCCAGAATCACCTCAGTCTCAGTTCAGGGCTTGAGATTTTTTTGGTCCGTCCAGATCAGGGCTTCTCAAACTGACGTGACTTGTGGATCTTGTTAAAGTGCAAATTTTGATTCGGTGGAACTGGGGCAAACCTTGAGACTCCATGTTTTTAACAAGCAGCAACCCACCCCCCCAGCGATGTCAGTACTTGTGATGGTTAATTTTATGTGTCAACTTGACGGGTCACAGGATGCCCAGATTAAACATCATTTCTGGGTATTTCTACAAGGGTGTGTCTGGATGAGATTAACACTTAGATCTGTGGACTCAGTAAAGTATATTTGCCTCCTCAATATGGGTTGACATCATCCAGTCTAGTGAGGGCTTGAGTAGAACAAAAGGTGGAGGAAGGGGGAATTCACCCTTTCTTTCTTCCTGCCCAGTTGCTTGAGCTAGGACGTAGATCTTCTCCTGCCCTCAGCACTTCTGGTTCTCAGGCCTTCAAACCCAGACTGGAATGTATATCATTGGGTTTCCTGGTTCAGGCCTTCAGACTCAGACTGAATTATACCACCAGCTCTTCTGGGTCTCCAGCTTGCAGACGGTAGATTATAGGACTTCTCAGCCTCTGTAATTATATGAGCCAATTTCACATAATAAATCCATTTATATAGATGGATCTATCTATCTATCTATCTATCTATCTATCTATCTATCTAATCTCCATCCTATTGGTTCTGGCTCTCTGGAGAACCCTAGAACAGTGCTGATGGTCCATGGTTCCATACTTTAAGGAGCAAGGACTTAGAATGACTTGAAGCAGGCTTGCAGTTCTTTTGAGTGCTGACTTATTTCCAGTTTCTCCTAACATGCGTGTTTTCCATTTGATTTTTGCTTCCAGTAATTCTAAAAGTTTATCTGTAGATTCTGATGGATTTCCTTACATAAGCAATCATGTGGTCTGAAATAATGACAATTTTATTTTTTCTTTTCCAATTCTTACATCTTTTGTTTCTCTAGCCCTGTTGCACTGGGTAGGACCTCTAGTACAACTGCAGTAGTCATAGCAGGCATTCATTGATCTCATCAAAAAAGCCATGCCTGATCTCAAGAAAAAAAATTTCAGTAATTCACTGTTGTCATGTTCACTGTAAGGTTTTGTACATATACTTTATTAAGTTTTCTTTTTATTCCCAGATTGCTAAGATGTTTTCTAAAAAATAATGAATGGGGGATGCCTAGGTGGCTCAGTTGGGCGTCCAACTCTTGGCTTCGTCTCAGATCATTATCCCAAGGTCATGGGATCAAGCCCCACATGGGGCTCCATGCTCCGTGTGGAGTCTGTTTGGGATTCTTCCCCTTCCTCTCCTTCCGCCTCTGCTCCTCCCCCTGCTTGCACTCTCTGTTTCTCAAATAAATAAAATCTTTAAAAAATAATGAATGGGTATCAAGTTCTATCAAATGCTTTCTTAGATATATCTTTGCATATATTGTGGAGATGGAGAATTATATTGGTTGACTTTCAAATGTTAAACTGAGACTGCTTCCCTGGAATAAACCTAACTTAGTTATAACATATTATCTTTTTAGGGCGCCTGGGTGGCTCAGTTGGTTAAGCGACTGCCTTCGGCTCAGGTCATGATCCTGGAGTCCCGGGATCAAGTCCTGCATTGGGCTCCCTGCTCGGCAGGGAGTCTGCTTCTCCCTCTGACCCTCCTCCCTCTCATGCTTTCTGTCTCTCATTCTCTCTCTCTCAAATAAATAAATAAAATCTTTAAAAAAAAAAAATATTATCTTTTTATAAAATGCTGGATTTGGTTTGCTAATATTTTGCTTAGGAATTTTGCATCCATGCCCATAATAGAGATTGGCCTATAATTTTACTTTCATTTAACATTCTTTTCAGTTTTGATATTGTGTTAGTCTGGGTTCTCCAGAGAACAGAACAATAGATGAAGATGATAGATAGATGATAGATAGATAGATAGATAGATAGATAGATAGATAGATAGATATAGATAGCTACAGATACAGTTATATCTGTATGGATTGGATGATGCTCATTAACAGGAAATAATTTTGGTAAAACATTTGGCTCAATAGAGGGTCAATGGTCTATTTAAGTTACCTGTATCTCTCGATATGCCATATTTTCACTACTATTTAGTTCAAAATATTTTCCATTATGAGCTCTTCTTTGACCCATGGGTTACTTAGAAATTTATTATTCTCTTTCCAATATTTAAGGATTTCTCATTATCTTTTTGTTATTTGTTTCTAGCTTAGTTTCATTGTCATCAGAGAATATATTCTGTATTAATTCAATACTTTGACTGGAGAACCCTAGTACAGTGCTGAATTTTGGTTTTTTGGCCCAGTACATGATCAATTTGGGTAAATATTCCATGTGCACTTGAAAAGAATGAGTAATTTGAAGTTGCTTTGGGGCACTATTCTATACATTAACTGTGTTAAGTTTAACTGTGTTGTTCAAACTTTCTGCTTATTCTGTCATTTACTGAAAGAGGAGTATTGAAATCTCCACCTTGGATAAGCCCTTTGAGATGTAAGTAGGTCCTGAGAGCTTGATGAGTAAGAAGGAGACTAAGAGAGATAATCTGATCTGCATTAGAAATTAACAGATATGTGGGGTAGATGTGGAAACCAGAGAAGGTTAAGAGGGAGATTTCTAAACTATGTGATGTGGAAGATACAAAAGATTTATAAAACAAAGGAATATCTATTCTGTTTAAAAGTGTTTTGGATTTCGGGGCACCTGGGTGGCTCAGTTGGCTAAGCGACTGCCTTCGGCTCAGGTCATGATCCTGGAGTCCCGGGATCGAGTCCCACATCGGGCTCCCTGCTCAGCAGGGAGTCTGCTTCTCCCTCTGACCCTCCCCCTCTCATGCTCTCTCTCTCTCTCTCTATCTCATTCTCTCTCTCAAATAAATAAATAAAATCTTTTTTAAAAAAAGTGTTTTGGGTTTCTATAATGTAAACTTCTGTCTTGCTAAGATCTTCAGTAAGATATGCTACCCACTTTGTTTTGAGGAAGTCAAGGGAAGAATCGAGTTCTATGTTTGCTTGTCACAGAAGAGAGGTGGCACTTGCTGTCAGTGTAGATCTGCTTCCCCAGAACTTTGGGAAATATTGAGCACCTGCTGAGTGCCAGGCACTGGCTAGGTGCATTAAATGCACTCTCTCTACCTTGCATTGTAGCATAACCCAAGTCAGAAATGCAAGAGTGAGATCATCTATGAACTGAAATACGACAGTGGAAAATAAGTGAGAGAGACCATAAAAACGTGAACCTTGCCCTTTAACCTCTCACAATTCACAGAAATCTTGGGGAGGACACTGTCTTCAGGAGGAAGTAGAAGGAGGATTCTGGCCATCTTATCCTGGGCTGAAAGTAAGGGGACCTCAGTTGGCATCTAGGTTATGTAACTTTGCAAGTATCGCTGTCAGGAGATAATGTTGCTAAAGCACTTGGCTCAATAGAGGGTCAATAGTCAGTAATTACTATTCAAGCTGATTCTGTATCTTTCTCTCTCCAAATTGGCAGTTTGGATCCAAAAAAAGGGCAACATTTTTCTCAGGTGACACCTCCCCCACCACCTCGTGCTAGCGCAGAACTATGGCCATAAGAGACACTGAGTAGTATGTTTGCTGTTGTCAGGTTCTCAAAGTTCCCCAAACATGATTAGGCTCAAGGGCTGTATTAGTTATCTACCAATGCATAGCAAATTGCCCCAGCCCATAGGTGGCTTAAGACAACAGCTAGTGTCTGTTAAGAATTTAGGAGCAGCCAAGCTACATGGCTGGGCTTAGGTCTCCCAGGAGTTGCAGTCAAGATGTCAACTGGGGCTGAAGTAGAGTTTGAAGCTTGGCTGAGGCTGGAGGTACCACGTCTGAGGTGGTTCACTGACATGGCCATTGGCAAGAGGTCTTAGTTCCTCACCACCTGTCCTCAGGGCTGCTTACAATATGGCCGCTGGCTTCTCTCAGACCCAGGAGAGTGAGACAAGGCAGGAACCGCAAGATCTCTTACAACCAAAGCTTGGAAGTCACATGTCATCACTTACACTTTATTCTCTTCATCAGGAGTGACTCCTTACGTCTATCCCCAACTCAAAAAAGGAGAGTTAGGCTCCACCTTTCGAAGTGCCAAATCATTTGTAGAAATTTTATTTTTTATTTAGTTAAAATTGTTTTAAATTTGAGTATAGTTGACAATGTTACATGAGTTGCAGGTGTGCAGCATAGTGATTTGACAAGTTTATACATTATGCTGTGCTCACCACAAGTGCAGCGACCGTCTGTCCCCATAGAGCGTTATTACAGTTGCATCGACGATATTCCCCGTGTTATGCCTTTTATTCCCATGACTTATTCATTCCATAACTGGAATCTCCCACTCCCCTTCACCAATTTTTTAAAAGGTTTTTTATTTATTTATTTGAGAGAATGAGAGAGAGAGAGAGAGTGCATGAACTGGGGAGAGGAGCAGAGGCAGAAGCAGGCTCCCATGGAGCAGGGAGCCAGATGCTGGGCTCAATCCCAGGACCCTGGGATCATGACCTGAGCTGAAGGCAGACACTTAACCACTGAACCACCCAGGCACCCCCCCTTCACCTATTTTTGCCCAACTCTCCTTCCCCCTCCCCTCTGGCAACCATCTATATTTATAGGTCTGGTTCTGCTTTTTGTTTGTTTATTCATTTATTTGTTTTTTAGATTCCACATATGATTGAAGTCATATTTGTCTTTCTCAGTCTGACTTACTTCACTTAGCACAGTGCCTTCTAGGTCCATCCGTGCTGTCCCAAATGACACAATCTCACCCTTTTGTATGGCTACATAATATTCCCGTGTGTGTGTGTACATATCACATCTTCCTCACCCATTTATCTATCGATGGACACTTAGGTTGCTTCCATATCATGGCTATTGTAAATAATGCTACAAATTTCAAAGCAGTGTTTTCATTTTCTTTGAGAAAATACCCAGTAGTGGAATTGTTGGATCATATCATATTTCTATTTTAATTTTTTGAGGAACCTCCATACTGTTTTCCACAGTGGCTGCACCAATTTGCATTTCCATCAACAGTGCACAAGGGTTCTTTTTTCTCCACATCTTTGCCAACACTTGTCATTTCTTATCCTTTTTATTTTAGCCATTCTGACAGGTATAAGGTGATACCTTATTGTGGTTTTGATTTGCATCTCCCTGATGACAAATGATGTTGAGCATCTTTTCATGTATCTGTTGGGCCATCTGGATGTCTTCTTTGGAAAAATGTCTATTCAGGGCCTCTGCCCATTTTTTTTTATTTTATTTTATTATGTTATGTTAGTCACCATACATCATTAGTTTTTGATGTGGTGATCCACGATCCATTGTTTTCATATAACACCCAGTGCTCTATGCAGTACGTGCCCTCCTTAATACCCATCACCAGGCTAACCCATCCCCCCACCCCCAACCCCTCTAAAACCCTGTTTGTTTCTCAGAGTCCATAGTCTCTCATGGTTCATCTCACCCTCTGATTCCCGCCCCCTTCATTTTTCCCTTCCTTCTCCTAATGTCCTCCATGTTATTCCTTATGTTCCACAAATAAGTGAAACCATATGATAACTGACTGCCCATTTTTTAATCAGATTGTTGTTTTTTTGGTGTTGAGTTGTATAAGTTCTTTGTATATTTTAAATATTGACCCGTTATTGGATAGATCATTTGAAAATATCTTCTCCCATTTAATAGGCCGGCTTTTTGTTTTGTTGATGGTTTCCTTCCCTGTGCAAAAGTTTTTTATTTTGATGAAGTCCCACTAAATTATTTTTGCTCTTGCCTTAGGAGACATATCTGGAAAAAATGTTGCTACATCTGATATCTGAGAAATTACTGCCTGTGTTCTCTTCTAGGACTTTTACAGTTTCAGGTCTCACATTTAGGTCTTTAATCCATTTTGAGTTTATTTTTGTGTGTGGTGTAAGAAAGTGGTTCACTTTCCTTCCTGCATGTAGGTGTCCAGTGTTCCCCAATACAATTTATTGAAGAGATGGTCTTTACCCCATTGTATAGTCTTGCCTCATTTATTATAAATTAACTGGCCACATAAGCATGTATTTATTTCTGGGCTCTCTATTCTATTCCATTGATACATAAGTCCTTTTTTGTGCCAGTACCATATTGTTTTGATAACTACAACTTTGTAGTATATCTTAAAATCTGGGAGTGTGATACTTCTACCTTTGTTCATCTTCCTCAAGATGGCTTTGGTTATTTGGGGTCTTCTGTGATTCTATACAAATTTTAGGACTGTTTGTTGTAGTTCTTGGTATTTTGATAGGGAATGCATTGAATCTCTAGATTGCTTTGAGTAATATGGATATTTTAACTACTGATTCTTCCAATCCACGAGCATGGAGTATCTTTCCATTTGTTTGTGTCATCTTCAATTTCATGCAAGTTTTATAGTTTTCAGAATATAGGTCTTTCACCTCCTAGGTTAAGTTTATTCCTAGGTATTTTATTCTTTTTGATGCAATTATAAAGGGAACTATTTTCTTAATTTCTCTTTCTGCTACTTTGTTGTTAGTAAATAGAAATGCTATTTTTGGGTATTAACTTTGTATCCTGGAACTTTACTGAATTCATTTATTACTTCTAGTAGTTTTGGGTGAAGTTTTTAGGATTTTCTATATACAGTATTATGTTATCAGCAAATAGTGACAGTTTAACTTCTTTACCAATATAGATGCCTCTTATTTTTCTTTCTTTCTAGTCTGATTACTATGGCTAGGACTTCCAGTACTATGTTGAATAAGAGAGGTGAGAGTGGACATCCTTGTCTTATTCCTGATCTTAGAGGGAAAGCTCTCTCAGTTTTTCACCATTGAGTATGATGTTAGCTGTGGATCTTTCATATGTGACCTTTATTATATTGAGGTATGTTCCCTCTGCACCCACTTTGTTGAGTTTTTGACATGAATGGATGTTGAATTTTATCAAATGCTTTTTCAGCATCTATTGAGATGACCATATGATTTTTATCTTTCATTTTGTTGAAGTGGTGTGTCACATTGATTGATTTGCACGTATTGAACCATCCTTGCATCCCTGAGATAAATCCCACTTGACCCCAATGATCCTTTTAATGTATTGTTGAATGCAGTTTGCTAATATTTTGTTGAGGAATTTTGCATCTACGTTCATCAGGGATATTGGCCTATAGTTTCCTTTTTTTGTTGTGTTTTGGTATCAGGGTAATCCTGGCCTCATAGAATGTATTTGGAACAGATATTAGTTCTTTATTTTTTTTATTTAAATTCAATTAGCCAATTTATAGTACATCATTAGTTTCAGATGTAGTATTCAACAATTTATCAGTTTCGTATAACACCCAGTGCTCATCACATCACGTGTCCTCCTTAATGCCCATCATCAAATTACCCCATCCCCACACCGATGCCACTCCAGCAACCTCAGTTTGTTTTCTATAGTTAAGAGTCTCTCATGGTTTTTTCTCTCTCTCTGATGACTTCCCATTTTGTTTTCCCTCCCTTCCCCTACGGTCCTCTGCTGTTTCTTATGTTCCACATATAAGTGAAACCATATGATAATTGTCTTTCTCTGATTGACTTATTTAGCACAGCATAATACCCTCCAGTTCCATCCATGTCGATGTATATGGTAAGTATTCACCCTTTCTGATGGCTAAGTAATATTCCATTGTATATATATACCACCTCTTCTTTATCCATTCATCTGTCAATGGACATCTTGGCTCTTTCCGTAGTGTGGCTATTGTGGACATTGCTGCTATAAACATTGGGGTGCAGGTGCCCCTTCAGATCACTACATTTGTATCTTCAGGGTAAATACCCAATAGTGCAATTGCTCGGTCGTAGGGTAGTTCTATTTTTAACTTCTTGAGGAACCTCCATACTGTTTCCCAGAGTGGCTGTACCAGCTTGCATTCCCACCAACAGTGTAAGATGGTTTCCCTTTCTCTGCATCCTTGCCAACATTTGTTGTTTCCTGTCTTGCTAATTTTAGCCATTCTGATTGGTGTGAGGCGGTATCTCATTGTGGTTTTGATTTGTATTTCCCTGATGCCAAGCGATGTGGAGCATTTTTTCAGATGACATCCTACTTTATGTGGAAAACCCAAAAGACTCCACCCCAAAATTGCCAGAACTCATAGGAATTCAGCAATGTGGCAGGATATAAAATCAATGACAGAAATCAGTTGCATTTCTATACACTAACAATGAGACAGAAGAAAGAGAAATTAAGGAATTGATCCCATTTATAGTTGCACCAAAAACCTTAAGATACCTAACCAAAGAGGTGAAGGATCTGTACTCCAAAAGGTACAGAACACTTATGAAAGAAATTGAGGAAGACACAAAGAAATGGAAAAATATTCCATGCTCATGGATTGGAAGAACAAATATCCTTAAAATGTCTGTGCTACCCAGAGCAACCTAGACATTCAGTGCAATCCCTATCAAAATACCACCAACATTTTTCACAGAGTTGGAACAAATAATCCTAAAATTTGTGTGGAACCAGAAAAGACCCCAAATAGCCAAAAGAATATTGAAAAAGAAAACCAAAGTTGGTGGCATCACAATTCCAGACTTCAAGATCTATTACAAAGCTGTAATCATCAAGACAGTATGGTACTGGCACAAAAACAGACCCATAGATCAATGGAACAGAAGAGAGCACTCAGAAATGGACTTTCAAGTCTATGGTCAACTAATCTTCAACAAAGCAGGAAAGAATATCCAATGGAAAAGACAGTTTCTTCAACAAATGCTGCTGGGAAAATTGGACAGCCACATGTAGAAAAATGAAACTGGACCATTTTCTTACACCATACACAAAAATAGACTCAAAATGGATGAAAGACCTCAATGTGAGACAGGAATCCATCAAAATCCTAGAGGAGAACACAGGCAGCAACCTCTTTGACCTCGGCCACAGCAACATTTTGCTAGACACGTCTCCAGACTCAAGGGAAACAAAGGCAAAAATGAACTATTGGGACTTCATCAAGATTAAAAGCTTCTGCACAGCAAAGGAAACAGTTTGCTGCCTACAAGAGACTCACTTCAGACATAAAGACACATACAGACTGAAAGTGAAGGGATGGAAACACATTTACCATGCAAATGGAAGCAAAAAAAAAAAAAATATGGAGTAGCAATACTTATACATATATATATATATATTTTTTTTTTAGCAATACTTATATTAAACAAAACAGACAAAATCAGACAAAGACTGTAACAAGAGACAAAGAAGGCCATTTACATAATGATAAAGGGATCAATCCAACAACAGAGTATAACAGTTATAAATATCTATGCACCCAACATTGGAGTACCTAAATGCATAAAGCAAATACTAACAGGCATAAAGAGAGCAATTGATGGTAATACAATAATAGTAGGGGACTTTAACACCTCTCTTATATCAATGGATAGATCATCCAGGCAGAAAATCAATAAGGAAAGAGTGTCTTTGAATGATACCCTAGATCAGATGGACATAACAGATATATAGAGAACATTCCATCCAAAATAACAGAATAAATTAGCAGTAAAACTTTCTTATATTACCCCACATTCTATATTTTATCAGAAACTTAAGAAAAACAATTTGGAGAAATGCTTTTACTTAGCAATATATTTTATAAATTGATAGAATTTCCCACTGCATAAGTACCATATTTTTTTCAAAATTGAGGTTCTTTGTGGGTAGTTCCCCACTTTCGTTCGTCTCTTCTTCTTCTTCTTCTACTTTTGTTTCCCTTAGACTTGCTCAGTCAATGAATCCTGTTTTAAATCGTTTATAAAAAGTATTTGGGTGTACTCATATGAAAATGATGATTATTCTCATAATGGTGTCCTTCTTTGTAGGATCCAAATCTAAAAAAAAAATGTAATTGACATGTAAAAGCCATTCAGAAAAGTACATTCTTATATAAAATTTCAACCATAATCTATTATGGTTTTACTTATCTATTATAAAACCAGGAGAGATATGATCAATTTACAAAACAGCAAATGCAGAAATAAAAAAGGATTCATGCATATGGGAAAGGCAAACTACAATTTTAACCTTCAAAGTCCTCTTTCCATGGTTATGAATCATTCCAAAAGCACAACTGTTTAAGAATTATTGGCTGATAACATTGGTGGAAAATAAGTCTGGATTTTCTCTCTGGTCTACAGTTTGAATAATATCCATTTTATGGATGAAGGGATCATGAAACCTGAAATGTTATTTATGTCACATTAATGCATATGTAATCTACTTTGGCACAATTTCAACTTCTAAGTCTTCCACAGGTGCTACAGATGAACAACTTACCTTGCTGATGAATAATTAATTAATTTTACAGCTCTGGCTGGGATGATGAAATACAAAAGGCACTAGAAAGGAAGGTAAGACCTGAGTAAATGAAGCCACTGACTTCCTTTTCTTCATCAGCAATCGCAATATCCACATAGCCTCCGTAACGCAGGACATAGGGGGTCTGGGTTTTTTTTGTCATCTCAAGACAATAATAAGGAATATTAAAATAGCACCTTTGAGCTGTTATTCTATGACTAGAACTGAGTCCTGGGGAATTAATCAAGGATATGCCCAAAGATTTAATAAGGAGCCCCCAGAAGACTTCTTATAATAATGAAAGAATAAATGTGCAAAAACAACTAACTTGGTTAGCTATATTTGGTATATCCGTATAATAGAATATTATGCAATCATTTAAAAACATTTTCAGAAGAATACATTATTGTGGAAGGAGGCTCATCATACACTATATGGAGAGAAAAAATGAGATTAATAAATAGAATGAACATACACATACATATATGTTTCATACAATTATAAAGTTGAGATAATTGTGTGATATATAGATATATAGGCACATAAAAAGCAAAGATGTATCCAAAACTGTTACCAGTGATAACTTTTGAATTGCTTATCCCCCCACTAGAACATAAGCTCCCTTACAACAAAGACTTGGTCTTATTCACCGTTTTGTCCTCAGTATCTAGCACAAGGCCTAGCATGATGATGACATCGTGGTACTCAATGAGAACTTGCTGAATTAAGGAATGGGATTTTTGATGAACTTAGTATTCTTTGACTATTTTTATTTGATAAATGTTTATATATATATGTGGAATTTTTAAATTAATACAGGCTTTCTACTTATGCTTCTGCTATTTTCATAATTAAACTGGGAAAGCAGATCGAGCTCCCTTCACAGGTGGTTTGGATCAATCTGCAGTTGTGATTAGCTAACAAATATTTTATTTGGACTTCTCCACACTCTTGATGTATGAGAATAAGGAAACAGGGGAACGTTTATCTTCCCAGATTTTCTAGTTTCCATGTAAGAAGTCACCTCTGTCAACAAAAGGAGAAAACTTTGGATTTCACTTCTGTGACGATTACAAGCATTACTGTTGCTATTGTATCTACTGCCTATTCAGCATTCACCATGCACGTCCTCTTTTTTTTTTCCCAAGCAGCTTTATTGAAATGTGCCAAAAGTACATGGACAGCACAAATGTATGAACAAGAAAAAAATATCACATGTATCACCATGCTATTCTAGGAGCTCTATGTTTCATTCAAACCTCAAATTACCCTAGGAGGTGAACACTACTGTTTTTCCCATTTTGCAGGTGAGAGACTTGAGGCTTAGAGAGATTAGCCAGCTCGCCCACAGTTCCCCAGCTGTTTGCTGGCAAGAGTGAGGATTGGAACTGGGTAACTTGCCTCGGAGCCCATGTTCTTCACTAGCATATTACACACACAAGGGGTAACATCAAACACAGCGATGCAAGCAATCAAGACTTGTTATAGCTCTCCTTACATTCATTCCCTACACTTTGGTACAGTTTTTTTCTTGTTGTAAGGAGAGACAAGGAAGAAAAAGAAAACAGATAAATTCCACTGTCCCTCACCCACACCCTCCACGCCCTGGGGAGCAAATAAAATGAAGTTTGAGAAGCTTCTACAGCAATTAGCTGGTAAAAGTAGTAGAAATGTCAAATAATAATAACATATATGATATGTTCTGGGCTTGGTTTTATGCAGACATTTCTTCTCATTAGTCGTGAGAAGAAAAAAAAAACACATACTTTAAAGCACATAATTTGCTGCAAACAGATTTCTCAGATAACCTCTATTTAGAACTAAACAAAATCCAATATATTTCACATGCTCGAATCTCTGCAGTGGAAATGAATTATCCTCTCTACGTAGCCTCAATCCTAATTGCACATTAGAGTAACTGGGAACAATTTTTGAAAACCCAAAGCCCAGAGGTGGGACTCCCCAGGTGAGTCCAGTGTGCAGCCAGAGCTGAGACTCTCAGCAACCCAACCATGCTAACAGACTTCCTTCCCACTTCTGAGCTCTGTCATTCACTAGCTGTGTAACCCCAGTGAAGTCATTTCATTTTCCTCAGCCTGAACTTCTTACCTATAAAATGAGGATAATGAGAGTACCAACCCAAGAGTAATTAACTGAGATAATACCGAAAGCACCTAGAACAGGGTCTGGAACACAGAACACTCAAATTTTAGCTGTCATTGCGGTGTTGATGATGATGGTGATGAAGATGATGCCAATGTGATCTTTCTCACCTGACCCTGGGACCATAGCATGTTACTCTATCCCAGAAAGCAGGAACCATAACTTCAATCCAGGCAGGATCTTATCATTTTTACCATGAGCATCCTTACCTGAACAAACCTCTAGAACCATATTTAATTTGGAACTCATCGCAGGATAATATATTTAGGTCTGTAGAGGGGATGTGGTGCCTCATGAAGGAATGCACTCACCTAGGATTGAAATGAATTTCCTTTGGAACTTCCCTCTGGTCTGTGACCACTTTCTGGTTGTCTCTATAATTAATGGGGTCATCAGGGATCCTAAATTTGGCCACCTGAATTTCAGAGTCACTCAGTTCAGCATGGGAGATTCTTGCATAACCCAGTCTATGGCAGAAATAGAAATGGTTTGTAAAGGTTTTATCACCGTACAGAAATCTGATGAGATCTAATAGATATCACCTGCATTATTAGGCCAATTTCCCATTTATAACTCTACTCTGTACATCACTAGAATTAGCTTGATTTATTACTCCGAATATTTATCAAAATATTGCTCTTATTATATAAATGAATAAGGAACATGCACACAGATTTAATCAACTAAACAAACACTAATGAATATTCTGGTCTCTACAAATCACCTATCACACAATTATGTTTTGCATCAAGAACAGGAGTTCTCCAGAATGACAGGAGGATATGCCTAAACTCTTTCTTACCTTTAAAAATTCAAATACCACACACATATTTTCATCCACATTTACAAGTCTAAAACAAAAGATATTGTATGTCTGAAAAAAAAATTACACATCCTGTTTTTGCTTAGAGCTTTCAGTTCTACAGGAAATCAAAGCATTTTATAGATGTTATCCAAACAGTTACAGTGAGGCCCAGATGGAAAAACGGGGGAACCATGGGCAACCAAGAATTCATTTTACTTTATTTATATTTTGCCTCTTCAAAAAAAAACACTATCCACTTCAGTCATTCATTCGCTTTTCAGTGAACAAATATATATCAAGTCCCTACCACATGCAGGCTTCATTCTCGATAGGAGGGATAAACAGTGAACAAAACAAAACCCTTGCCCTCGTAGAGCTTTGATTCTAGTTGGGGAGAACAAATTAAATATGTATGTAGGTATAAAATCTATCAGGTGGTGAAAAGTACCTAAGTACCCCGGAAGAATAAGAGTAGAGCGGACAGGAAATGCTAAGTGGCAGAGGTCGCTAGTTTACACTAGATGCTCAGCATACCGCTCTGACAGAGTGACACTGGCAAAAAGATTGAATGAAGAAACAACCCAGACAGATGTTGGCAGAAGGGTGCTCTAGGGAAAGGGAGCAGCAAATGCAAATATCTCGAAGGAGAACATGCTTGACTTTTTTGAGGGCCAGTGACTGGAGTGGAGTGCATAAGGGCAAACACAGTAGGAGATGAGTTTGCACGCATGTCAGGGATGGTGGATGATACAAAGCTTTCCGTGCAGACCCCTGTAAGGACTTCAGATCTTCTTCTGACAGTGAGATGGAAATCCAAGCGGTTCTGTGCAGAAATGCAATGGCGACTGTGTAGAGAACAGACTCGAGGGAAGGGAGACCAGTTAGGAGGCCACGGCAAGGATTTAGGTGACAGGAGGTGGGGGCTTGAGCCAGACAAGTAGTAGGAGAAACATTCAAAGCAAAACCTGTAACAACATGCCAAATAGAGACAGAAACCCAGAGCTGGGGCACGTGGAGAAAGCAGGTCTGCCCACCATGAAGGGAAAGAGGAGAGCTGTGACAGCATCGGAATGGGGTGACAGGTGTCTGACAGGCTGAGCTATTTGTCTAAGCCCAGGTCCCAAATCTGTGCAGTTCCCTGTAATTCACGGTCACTGTCTCTAGTAAATCTAACTTTTGTTATTTATCAAATCTCTAAGATCAAAGTTATAACTCATTTCATAGACACTGCCTTCAAGGTCCTTCTAAAAGTCCTTGAAGATAAGGAACCAGACAATCCAAATTGTCTACTAAAACAAGGAATCTCTTATTGTCCAGTAAGGATTTATTAAGTGCTTATGAAGTGCCCATCATTGAATTAGATGGTTGATATAAAGTTTATAGAATTGGTTTTATGGACAGAAACTGAAAAACAATAATCCCTAACTTCATTAAAATTGTTTTTTTATTTTAAATTCCAGTTAGTTAACATACAGTGTAATATTAGTTTCAGGTGTACAGTATAGTGATTCAACACTTTCATACATCACCTGGTGCTCATCACAAGTGCACTCCTTAATCCCCATCACCTACTTCACCCATCCCCCCACCAACCTCCCCTCTGCTAACCATCAGTTTGTTCTCTAAAGTTAAGAGTCTGTTTCTTGGTTTGCCTCCCTCTCTCTTTTTTTTCCCTTTGCTCATTTGTTTTGTTTCTTAAATTCCACATATGAGTGAAATCATATAGTATTTGTCTTTCTCTGACTGACTTATTTTGCTTAGCATTATAATCTCTAGCTCCATCCACGGCATTGCAAATGGCAAGATTTTATTCTTTTTATGGCTGAATAATATTCCACTGTGTGTATATACCATTTCCTCTTTATCCATTCATCTATTGATGGATACTTGGGCTGCTTCCATAATTTGGCTATTGTAAATAATGCTGCTATAAACATTGGAGTGCATGTATCCCTTTGAATTAGTATTTTTGTATTCTTTGGGTAAATACCTAGTAGTTCAATTGCTGGGTCATAAGTTGGTTCTATTTTTAACTTTTTGAGGAACCTCCATACTGTTTTCCACAGTGGCTGCACCAGTTTGCATTCCCACCAACAGTGCAAGAGGGTCCCTTTTTCTCCATATCCTCGCCAACACTTATTATTCTTGTGTTTTTTATTTTAACCATTCTGCAGGTGTGAGGTGATCTCACTGTAGTTTTGATTTGCATTTCCCTGTTGATGACTGATAGTGAGCATCTTTTCATGTGTCTGTTGGGCCATCTAGATGTCTTCTTTGGAGAAATATCTGTTCATTTCTTCTGCCCATTTTTAATTGGATTATTCACTTTTGGGTGTTGAGTTTTATAAATTTTGGATACACTTTATCAGATATGACATTTGCAAATATCTTCTGTTATCTTCTCCCATGCCGTAAGTTGCCTTTTAGTTTCGTTGATTGTTTCCTTTGCTGTGCAGAAGCTTTTTATTTTGATGTAGTCCCAATAGTGTATTTTTGCTTTTGTTTCCCTTGCCTCAGGAGACATATCTAGAAAGAAGTTGCTATGGCCCATCTCAAAGCAGTTACTGCCTTTCTCTTCTAGGATTTTCATGGTTTCCTGTCTCACATTTAGGTCTTTCATCCATTTTGAATTTATTTTGTGCTTGTCTTTTGCATGTTGCTGTCCAGTTTTCCCAACACTATTTGTTGAAGAGACTGTCTTTTTCTATTGGATAGTCTTTCCTGCTTTGTCGAAGATTAGTTGACCATAGACTTGAGAGTCCATTTCTGGGCTCTCTGTGCTGTTCCATTGATCTATGTGACTGTTTTTGTGCCAGTACCATACTGTCTTGATTACTACAGCTTTATAATATAGCTTGAAGTCTGGAATTGTGATGCCTCCCACTTTGCTTTGCTTTTTCAAGATTGCTTTGACTCTTTGGGGTGTTTTGTGGTTTCATATAAATTTTGGGTTTTTTTTGTTCTAGTTCTGCTACTTTTCTGTTATAAACTAAATGTTTGTATCATCCCCCAAATTCATATGTCAAGCTATATCCGCAGTGTAGCCATATTTGGAGATGGGATCTCCAAGGAAGTAATTTAGTTGAATGAGGTCATAAGGGTGGGACTCTGATTCAGTAAGACTAGTGTCCTTATAAGAAGAGACACCATACTGCAGCCACTCTGGAGAACAGTATGGATGTTCCACAAAAAGTTGAAAATAGAGCTACCCTATGACCCAGCAATTGCACTACTGGGTATTTACCCCGAAGATACAAATGTAGTGATCTGAAGGGACACCTGCACCCCAATGTTTATAGCAGCAATGTCCACAATAGCCAACCTATGAAAAGAGCCCAGATGTCCATCAACAGATGAATGGATAAAGAAGAGGTGGTTTGTATACACAATGGAATACTACTCAGCCATCAAAAAAAGAAATCTTGCCATTTGCAACAACATGGAAGGAACTAGAGGGTATTATGCAAGTGAAATAAGTCTATCAGAGAAAGACAATTATCATATGATCTCACTCGTATGTGGAATTTAAGAAACAAAACAGAGGATCACACCGGAAGAGAGGAAAAAAGTAAAACCAGATGAAATCAGAGAGGAAGACAAACCATAAGAGACTCATAATTATAGGAAACGAACTGAGGATTGCTGGAAGGGAGGGGGGTAGGGGGATAGGGTAACTGGGTGATGGACAGTAAGGAGGACATGTGATGTAATGAGCACTGGGTATTATTTAAGACTGATGAATCACTGACCTCTTCCTCTGAAACTAATAATACATTATATGTTAACTAACTGAATTTAAATAAAACATTTTTTAAAAATTTTATTTATTTATTTGACAGAGACAGAGACAGCAAGAGAGGGAACATAAGCAGGGGGAGTGGGAGAGGGAGAAGCAGGCTTCCCGCAGAGCAGGGAGCCCGATGCGGGGCTGGATCCCAGGACCCTGGGATCATGACCTGAGCTGAAGGCAGATGCTTAATGACTGAGCCACTCAGGCGCCCATAAATAAAACATTTTTTTAAAAAAGAAGAGACACCATACAGCATATGTGCTTGAACACACTCTTTTTCTCTGTCTCTGTCTCCAGAACAGTGAGTAAATAAATTTCTGTTGTTTAAGCCACCCAGCCATATTTAGCATATATATGTAAATATTTATATATTAAAAATCTGCCACCCCACTCTTCCAAGGAGAGGTGATAAGGGTCTTGGGCCACAAGTATACAGAGCCAAATGATTAGCTCTTATGGGCACTGGTACTATAAATATCACTGTTCCCTGGCAACTAACAATATTTACAACTTCATTTTATACCTACTTCAGTATATATCATAAACTGTTTTCTAGAAATTCTAATATCCTCGTTAAAACAACCACTTTAATATGAATGAAAACAGAAACAGTGTTTTCAATCTGGCATCATATACTTTATAAACTAACACTTTAGCATCTCCCTCCCACCTTAACCCTTTGGAAACACCAAAATAATAATCAAGCTATCTGTCCTGCAGCCACGTGGGCATGTTCTGGGCCTTTTGGAGTTTCCGAATTATTAGTGTAACCAGAACTATCTTGGCATCTCAAAGGTCTCCTTGTCTCATCCCAGTAAGCATATGAACCCATGAACCCATGGATTTATTCAGGAACCAATAAGGGTCACCATTTATTAAGTCTTAATAAGAGTCCACAGAACCTGATGTGATCTGCCTTCCTTCCCTGTCCATATACAACCCCTTACCTCTTCTACCACCCCCTTCCCCCTACACACACCGTAGCCCAACCAGCCTCACTTTTCTTCAGACACATCTGCACTCCTGCCTTCAGGCTTTTGCACTAAGCTAGTCCCTGGAAGGGTCTTCTCTCGGCCACATGGACCACTCCTTCAAATCTTAGCTCCAGTGTCACCTTTTCAGTAAGACCTACCCAACCGGCTATTTCAATGGCACCCACCTCCATCTTCTGGATGCTCTTTAACCTGCTCAGTTGGTTTCCACCATACTCACCACCTCCTAAACTATGACACCATGGAATTATGGTCTTTCTTCCTTCTGCCAGGGTAAGGATCCGTTTCTGTTTTGTTTACTGCTTATACCCCTGGTGCCTGGCATACATTAAGCTCCACAAATACTTGTTGAATGACAAATAAGGTAAAGAAGAGTTGAACATCACAGTGTGCTTTCACTAGACTATGACTCATAACTGAACAAGCCATATCTCCAATGGGAGAGAAGTTGATCCTGTGATTCTCATCCCTAGAAGCCAACCATTTTCTCTCATAAATGGAGACCACAGATCCTAAAATATATGGCTACTTAGGGGTGATAAGTTCACCATCAACCCCTAACTTCAGGTAGTCAATGCTAAGATACCTCTGGGTGATGAACTAGCCTGTGTGGAGAAGGGTCAGGCCAGAGAGGCCCATTCCTAAAAGCCCACACAGAGTTCCAGCACTGTCCTGAGGAAGGTATTAGAGGCCTCAGGTCAAATATCCCCCAACAAACTGTGTACTCGCAGGAGGATTGCCGTGAGTTTCAGGGACTATCTCCAGCATGTTCCCTCCACTGAAGAACCCTATAAGAGAAGGGACCTGTGAATCAATCCACTGTCTACATGATCTGTCCCCACTTACCTCTCTCATGTCACCTCGCTTCCGTCTCACTCTACTCCAGCCCCGCTGGCCCCTTCGCTCTTAGCAACAAATACTAAGCATGCGCCACTCAAACTTTTGTACTTGCTCTCTCCCTTGCAGGCAGTGCTCTTCCCGGGGTATACGCAGGTGACCTCCCTCATTTCTTTCAGGCTGCTGCCAATCCTCTGGATCATAGCACAGCCACCCCCCCGCCCCGCACTCCCCATGCCCATCCTTCCTACCTGGCCTCATCCATCTTTCCATCACATCACCACCTGTCATTCTCTGTCTTATGTGCTTATTTTCTGTCTCCTCCCACAGGAATATAAGCTCTATGGTAGTCAAGGAATGTGTTTTTTTCCTGTTAGATCCCCACTGCTTAGAACAATGCCTGGCACATAATAGTTTTTTAATAATTACTTGTTGAATGAATGAATGAAAAAAATAAATCGGTCCTTTTTTTGGTATTAAACTGCTTTAGCTTTATTTAAGGAAATAGGGCCTTCAAAACAGATTTACACAGTTACATATTTGAATTTTAAGATCCTTTAGATACATTATTTTGGAATGAATATATATATCCATATATACATATATTCACATTATATAAATTCACACACTAATAAATGCATATATTATATGGATATTATTCACTTTTTTATATCAGGGATTTTTAAAAATATAATTTACCTACAGATCTCACCACAATATAGTAGCAATTCCAACAAGTGAGTTAACCTACCCAAAATTACATGATTAGAACTTGGCAAAGCTGGAATTCAGCCCAGGGCTTTCTTACTCCATGATCCATGTTTCCACCATGCCCTACAGTCCTAACTGGTGCCATTCCTAACATGTGTTGACAGTTAGGTGCTTATCATGCTTAATAACTTACACAGTATCCTTTTTATATAATTAAGCTTAATTTACCATTTATTCTTTCTTAAATCATTAGGCCATGCCTTGAAAAAAAAAATGTTCAACTGTGTAACTAGCCGAATCAATGTTTATAAAAAATAACAAAATTAATTGCTTCTATAAAGTTCTTCCTTCCAGGACAGACCCAAAAGATCACAGTAATAGTAGGTAATAAAACAGCAACAACCACAAGCCTCTGCTCACCTGATCAGCCCTCGGTACATAATATATTCACACCATCTGTCTTGATCTGTGCTGTCAATATCCTAAATAAGGAACAGAGAAGAGAACGTTTAAAGCATAAAAAACAATGCTCTACTCTGAATTGCCAAGAAAATGTGTGAACGACAGTAATAAATATGCATTTTGTGCACGCTGTTTTCTCTGCCTCACTCCTAATGATCCGTTAAGGTCCAAATTATTTATTCATCCTACAGATACTTCTGGAGCACCTCCTAGGTGCCCAACTAGGCTCTGCACTGGATGCTGGGGGTGCAAAGGTGAAGGTGGGCGAAAGAGAGGGGCAGGCAGGCAAATCAGCAGCACAGGGGCCGGCTCCCTCTGGCTTTCCAGGTCTTTCACACCCAGCAGAATTTACCGCATCCTCCTCGGTCATGCTATGCAGTACTTTGTACATACCAGCCACACCCTTCTGTACAGTTGTTTATAGGTCTCAACGCTCCCTTTGCCGAGCAGAGGAACTCTTAATCACGTTGGCTCCCTGGTACTTAGCATGAAGCCTGGCATGTGGCAGGAGCTCAATCTGAGTTTGTTAAATTGAATCATTGGAAATAAACACATTTGGGGAGTAATCATGAGTCTTTTTGATGTCGAAAGCTTAAGACCAGTGTTATTTTTCATCAGAGAAGCAGAACATAAAACATTGTTTTCCTGTAATGTTCTGGGAAAACCCTAAATGTGGAGCTTTTATACTGAAGAAATTTCCATCTTCTTCTTTTTAAAGAATCCTATAAATAAAAAATATACCTGACTCTTGATCATTTCTCAATTTTACTATTAAAATTTAACTTAAAACAGGTTTTTAAATCACTAAAAGAAAACATAATTTATTATCTATTTTTTAATTTTTTTCATAAGCTTAGTGGTGAACACATGGCTGCTTGTTAATCTTTACCAGGACTTACATCTCACACTCACATACCCACATATACATGCCTTGGCATACATGGAAAAATGATAATACATTTTTTAAAATTAAATTTTAAAATGTTAATGATGAAAAAAGCAAATAAATTGAAAGAGTACTGTCTGGTTTGCCTTGGAAAGAAATAAAAATTTAGTCATTTAGCTGTAATATACAGGGAATAATAAACTATGACTATGTTTAACTGTCACTTTTTTATTAGATTTTAAAAAGATGCTGTCAAATTTTAAGGCTGCAGAATTCAAATACTCATTTCTTAAAGAGGAAAATCTGTTCATCCAAGCATTTATGATTAAAACTCCTCTCTGCATTAATAAACTTCCTAATAGAAGAAGCTATTTAAGAATCCACTGCCAGTCTTGACACAGCTTCTGACCATGATAGTGGTAACCAACAGAGGATTAAATACCAAATAAAATTCCTCTTCCTTAACACCATCCACATCCCTTACACACACACGCACACGCACACACACGCTGTAAGAATTCCTTCTCTTATTAGGATGCATTTTTTCCTTAGACTTGCCAAATACTGTCTTGTCTAATATTCTTTTGTACTTTAGAGACCATGTTCTTAAACAATTATCTTACCTGATTTTATGCATACAGCCAGATACATATAACACCTATACATAGCTACCACTCACCGAGTGCCTCGTACATACAAGACTGAGGGCTCTGCAGACATTATCTTATATTTCATCGTCATAACCACCCTGTGATACAACAGATATGACTATCACCATTTTACAGATGCGGCCACTGAGGCCAGGAAATTTTAAATAACTTGCCCCCAGGTCACACGGCTGGTAAATGCGGCCCTGGTTGGACTAGTGAGACCACATGGAGAGAGAGGCCCGGCCAACAATGAGCAGCAACTGATACAGCCTCTGTGACCCCACACTCGCCAGGATTTCCTTTTGTTCTTCTGGCCTCTCCTTAATCTCCCTTCTGAGGTAATTCCCCTTGTCTTCCCTCACCATCACTCCCACGATAGCCACATTAAATGTAGCCTTATCAGGGGTTTTCTCTGACCTTCCTTTCACAATTCTCTAACTTAGTGTCCTCCACTTCCGTGGTTCCCGTGATCACACAGACGGTGGCAGCAACTTAATCTGTATTTCTAGTCCCGACTGCCCTCCTCCATTCCAAAGCTGTATAGCCAGCTGCCCGTTGGACGTCCCCATCGATAACCCACAGATGCCTCGACTCAGCCTAGAGCTAGACTCATTGTCATCTTGGCAAAACTCTTCTTCTTCAGTGTCCTCTTTGATAACGTCGCCATCATAAACCCTCTGACGGAAGCTGAAATCAGGAGTCCGTCTTGACTTCACTTCCTGCCTCATCCATTGTCACCAAGATTCACTCATCCCCCCAATATCTGACTGCCTTCCTCCCCAAGTTGTAGTATTTTTAGCTGTGTGTATATCAAGATTTCACAGTGAAGTCCCGACCTTCTGTACATCCAGGTGTGGCCATGTGACTAAATTCCAGTCAATGAAATGTAAGTACCCGTGTTGGAGGTCTGTTTCCTGGCATCTGCCTTTAGAGAGAACTTGCATATGCTCTTGGCCCCTTCTTTATCCCTTCCTCTGTCTTGCTAACTAGAGCATGGATGCTGCCATCGTGGACCATGCGGCAAACTTGGGAATGGAGGCTCTGTGAAGTGACGCCCAGGACAGAGGAGCACATTCCTGACACCACGGAGGGCACCAATACTGGAGTACCTACCCAGACCTTTACATAAAGGAATTCATTTCTCTCCTATTTAAGCCACAGTGGAAACCCTCATCACGCCATGCTCTTTCTCATCTGTTTTTCCAAGCACGTGGTAAAAGGGGTAAGGCTTTTTCTCCGCAAATATCTCAAGACATGAAGTTGAGAACAAAAGGTAAAGGGCCAAGAGATCCACTTAGGGCATAATGAAATAGTACAATTATATTTCTTCTTATCAGTTAATGCATTTAGCATTCCAATGCACATATGGCTCAAGGATTTGATTTGTGTGTCAGTTCCCCAGAGCATGATCATATCTGGGGACACTGACAAATTGAGGTTTTACATCCGAACAGGTAAGGAGTAATTCCGTTAGTGAGGCCCTATATGGCTGGTCAGCCAGCCTCTCTGTATATTTCATTCTATCCTTTACTCTCAAACATCATAATTAAGTTGCATAAGGTAGCAGATTATATTTCCTAAACTTGGCTACAATAACTCACTTTCCATATGGTATTCTTATAATGTGACTTTGATACTCCTCCCATGGAGAGATGGGATTTCTGTTTCTCCCTCTTGAATGTGAGCAGGCTTCACACGATAGCACAGGTCACACTCTAACTCACAAGGCTAGGCCATACAAGGCAATACAACTTTGTCCTGGTTCTCTGTGGGACACACGCTGAGAACCCAGCCATCTGCAGGGAGGAAGCCCAAGTTAGCCCATGGAGAGAAACCAGGACCCTGCACCCAAAGCCCCAGCTGAGCTCCTGGTCAACAACCGGCACCAGCTGGCCACCTGGGAAGCATCTGCAAAGTGGAGCCTCCAGTCCCCGGCTGAGCCACCCAGCTGTGTGAAGCAGAGATGAGCTATCCCCTCCGGGCCCTGTCCAAATTGCAGAGCCACTGACGGTTGCTGTTGCTTAAAGCCAGTATGTCTCTTGGTTTTCTATGCAGCAGTCTATAATCAAAATACATATTAAATTGTTGCATTGGGGTTTTTTTTAACATGAAGAAGAAACATTTTACTTAAGAAATCAAAAATCCTATTAAGATTATGTTACCTTCACATTGCCATGTTCGGTGAGCTGTATATAATCTCTGGAACCAGGTGCTGAAGTGATATATCCCAGGAATATCACTTGATCGGAGCTCCTTTTCAGTAGCTTTGAAACAGCGATTGCCTGAAGTTCCCTGTCAAGGTCATCTCTAAAACGTAAAAATGTACTTCTTTATTGTATTTACAAGACAGTTTTTTAAAAAGGACTAGTACATACCTTCCTATGGTTCCCAAAGAATATCTTCACACAGTACACAAACCCCGAGTAATTCCTACTTGGATAAATAACTTAATGTTATGCAAATGAACAAGACAGAGACACAGTGCTTTGGCTGGGCAGGCTGACAAACTGGATTAAGAACATGATCTTTCCCCACAAATCAGCTGAAGTCAAGTTGATTTAAGTATCTATTCAAAAACAGTATTTGCTCAATTTTTCACCAGAAGGAATCCCATCAGTAATCTAAGACCTAACCACCGTATTACAGCTAAAGAATAGTAGGTAAAAAGTAATAATATAAAATAAAATAAAATTTAAAGAGAGCCAGAAATACTGGTAAGAGGGAAAATCCTAACGTTCACAGAGCACACCAGGCTTATGTAACCCACTCAGCTCCATCAACCGAACACTTCCTAAAAGCCTCCCTGGCTCTCCTGGTCAAAAGCTGGCTAAACATGATGCTTTTATTGGGCTAAGCATTGTAAGTGTGTAACAGATAATTAGGTAGGTACATCATGCTTTTGAGAGGTTTACAGTCAGTTTGGGGAAAAACAGGGATATCACATTTGACATGATCCAGCCAGGAAAACTGAAACCACTCTAGGTGTTTTAAACAGGCTGAATTTAATATAGGAAATTGGTTACCTAGGTGATGGGAAGCAAAACAGGAATCAGTGAGGCAACCAGAATTTAGCAACAATGAGAAACCAGTCGCACTGGTCGCACTGGTCGGGCTAGAGGGGCAACAAGAGATGATACGCCCAGAGTCTGCACTCCCACCGCCCTGACTGGTGGGAGATGGTGCTGGGGCCACCTAAGGAGCAGTTAGAGCCACAGGAGAGACTCGGCTGCTGCCAGAGACAGCAGAGAAAGAAGAAAGAGAAAAAAAAGAGAGCGAGAGAGCATGAGAAACACCTTGTCTTCTCTCTTCCTCCAGCCCTCCAGCCTTGCACTAATGCCTTCCATGGGCTAAACCTATCCAGGAGCCAGAAAGCAGCAGACTCTGGGAAATGTGGTTGCCTGCAATGTTTAGCCAAGAGGGAGACAAGCCAGGAATGGATCCAACAGCAAACAGGCAGTAGAACTCACATAGGCATTTATAGAGACAGGTAGCTAATAATGACTTAAGCAAAAACAAAACAAAACAAAAACCCAAAACAAAAAACAAACCATGACAAAGACAGAGATGACCAAGAACTGAACTGAGAAGATTGGAGAAACGTCACTGAGGTAGGATCTGAAGACAGAATTAAGCCTAGATAAGAATGTACAGACAGCTGAGTACTATTAAAAGATGTCTTAAGAAATAGAAGAGTGAAAGAATGACCATTTGTTAAACATCTTTGACACCGAATATTCACAATAACTGGAGAGGCAGGCATTAGCTCTATTTTTAAATGAGGCTAAGGACCATGCCTATGGTTATTTTCTAACTTCCATGTTCGGATCTGTTCTCAGCCCTTCTCTGTGTCCTGAGAGGCTCACGCATGCAGATTTCATCTCCTGGCTCTCTCTTTTCTGCTGATATCCAGTTAGGTTTGGCCAACTGGAGGCACCAGTAGGAGATAAAAAGGTGGGAGGAGAGAGAGGTTTGAGTGTTTCCTCCCCAGTAGCTGCACTCTTTATGCTTCATGGCCCCCTTCCCAACTACTGTAGTATCTCTTATCTGTTGTTTTGACCCTTCCGACATCTTGGTGAGCAGTTCCTCAACTGGGTCTGCAGTGAATTCTGTTCCTTCTGAAGCACAGAACTGGGATTCAAATCTAGTCAAGAGAATTCCAAGGTCACTGTACCACAGATAGTGTTTTCACGCAAATATATTTTAGCAATATATTATTGGGGGAAAAAAATCTATGAATTTGGTTTCACATTTTCTCAGGAGATAAATTTCATCCAGTGATGATAATAATAAAAATAAATAGTATATTGGGGTGCCTGGCTGGCTCAGCTGGAGGAGCATGCAACTCTTGATCTCAGGGTCATGAGTTTGAGCCCCATGTTGGGTATAGAGATTAAATATTTTTTTAAAAAATAGTATATGTATGAGTATCAAGAAAGGAGAGGAAAGAAGTGGGGGAGGGAGTGAGAGAGAGAACAAATTTTATGTTTCCTTACCTGTTAGTATTTGATCAGCCCAATAACCCTATAATGTGAGCTGGAAAAAATAATTTTATCCAATTCAGAAACAAGAGGACTGGAGCCCGCTGAGGTTATCTTACAACAGGACCAAAATTATAACTACAGACTACAAGTTCTGCACTCTTTCTTCTTTGTATACTTATGATGTTATAAGAAAAAAAAAAAGTGGTGATTAACTGGTGACTCAGTTAATTGCAGAAAATAACATTCATTTTAGTTACAGTGTACACCTAAATGCTTCTAAGGAATGCTGCTATTTCCTATTTATTGGTGGTAAAGAGGTATTTGTGTAGTTGGTAATTTAAAAAATCTTGTTGAATCAGCTAATAACGTGCAGAAGCATTCCATAATTCACTCCTAATATGACTTCCTGTTTGCATGCCATAATCACTAGAAAACGAAGTCTCTCAATATTTATTCACACTAGGAATTTTTTATCTAGTATTGGAGAAAACAAAGGCAAATAGAAACATGTAATGATGGCTTCTCAAATTATTCAAAGGATGACCGTCTTCGTCACCTGCTTCGGGGAGGCTACGGTGTTCACCGAGCTATGACCACCTCGCTCTGTGCCTGGAACACGGCAGACGCTTGATCTGTGTTTGATGAATTGGTTCTTTTTTTTTTTTTTTAAAGATTTTATTTATTTATTTGACAGAGAGAGACACAGCGAGAGAGGGAACACAAGGAGGGGGAGTGGGAGAGGGAGAAGCAGACTCCCTGCCGAGCAGGGAGCCCGATGCGGGGCTCGATCCCAGGACCCTGGGATCATGACCTGAGCCGAAGGCAGACGCCCAACGACTGAGCCACCCAGGCGCCCCGAATTGGTTCTTTTTTAAGCTGCCCGATTAACTGAGCACTTACTGTACTCCTGTACTTTGCATGAGATACTATCTCATTTTTTTTAACTTCAATGTTTGAATATGAAATACAAGCACAAAACATTGTACGAGTGTATGTTGTACTACATGGAGATGGAATAATACATTTTTTATCAGAATCTGTATCACCCAGTGTAGCCACTGGACCAATGGTACCCTCTCATTTAAATCTCACATTCAGAACCCTATGACATCAGTAGGATCACTGCCCCTGATTTACAAATGAGAAAACTGAGGCCCGAGGCAATTAAATAACCTGGTGAAGGATCCACCTTCAGTTAGGGTTCAGGCCGACTGTGTGATTCCACGTGCTGGAAGTCCATGCTTCTAGCCACCCAGATGCACTGCTTCCCTCCCTGGAGTTACAGCTCCTCAGTACGTGTTCGCTCGCATCGTTACTGCTGTTGTTACTGTATGTGTGTGTGTGTATGCGCGTGTGCATGCGCGCAGGTGTCATTAATCCAGCGAATAAGTGAGAACATGTGAAAGGTGTGGGGTTGATTAAAGAGCTTTAAATATGTGGTTGATAGAAAGTTAGAAAAGGTAATCCTTCCCTCCTCTTTTCCAAGCACGTTCTGAGGGCTCTCTTTAGTCTTCTCTTTCAAGTCTATTCTTTACATTTTGGAGGTTGGAAGGAGTTAAAGGGGACAGGGGGGAGAAAAGCAGAGGAAAAACGGGAAGGGGTATATTCAGCTGTTTCTTAGGTTAAGACCTTGCAACTTTAAACACGGAAGTGCCTGTTTTATTTTTATTTTTTTATTTTTTTGTGCCTGTTTTTTAAAAGCCAAACCCAATGTAAGGTCAGTGGAATGGTTTTTGAATATCTGTACTTGCTACATGAAAATTACTGAGAGAAAAAGAGACATTTCTTTAAACAGCTTTTTAAAGCAATATGGACCATCAGCAAGTATCATCTGTCCTCTAAACACCCTTCTTATTTCTAAAGAGACAAGCAAGGGTCCAGTGAGCAAATGGTTCACATTATTACATTTGGATGGTTTGTTTATGTTACTAAGCTCTGACTTAGTTCAGAAGATATTCAAGTATGCCTTCACAGATCCACATAATGCTGTGAGAGAACCAGAAAATAAGGGCAGCAGACACACTCGTCTTGTTTAGGTGAAACTTACAGCACAGCAGTGTTGTTCTAATGTTCTGTATGTTACGTTAAAGCTTTGTGGCCTCTTGTCATTAATGTGGGCAGAACCTATATGCCCTGTTTTATAGCACTTTATGTTAGTATTTTCCATTGTTATTACAGAATGTTTAGCCTGACAGAGTATAAATTATATACTTTTATCTTTACTTTTATGATATATAGTTGGTATTATTCATGATTTATTCAGGACGAAGTCACTGGTTGTAAATGTTATCCTTTGGGGATAAAAGTCATTCCCCATTCCTCATGTCCCCTTACAGAAGGACTTGCTTAGAAAACCATGTCTGGCCTCCCTCACCTTTTACTTTTTGGGAGGACTTTTCTAACTAGTTGGCAGAATGAACTGGGCAGGCTTGTCTCAAATCCTTCCTCTCTCTTCTCCTTGGAACCTGTTAGCTTGCAGACAGGGTGTTTCTGGCATATTCTGTCTACCTAGGGGAGATTTTGACGGGGCAGACTCTGCCCCTGCTGGTAGGTCTGCTGCTTTGGGGGAGTCAGTTTCCTGTATTGTTGCGGGGGGATGTATCAGCAGGTCCACGTGGACACACTTAAGCCATGTCGCCCACATAGGTTTATCAGAATTAAGAGATATTTTGATCTCCCTGCCAGATTCCCTTGCCTACCCATCAGTGGACTGTGAAAACACGAGGGCAAAGGGAATATCGTTTAGTACCCTCAAATCCCAACAGTAATAATCCTGTAGGAAAGGGAAATTTCCTTTTTCTGTCGTCTGGTTTAGCATGTGGTCCCAGGTATGAGCCATCTCTGAGCTGGGTCTGCCTAATGCCTCACTGCATGACCCTGTCCGACAAGTCATCTACCCTCTCTCAGTCTACAGTCTTTATCTGTAAAATGGGGCTATAATGGTCCTGTGTACAATAATGCACTTAGCACAGCACCTGCTCAGCCCCTGCTGGCTCACACAGCCCTCGCTGCTGCCCTGTACCATCACTAAGGACCGCCCGCATCTCAAAGGTTTCCATGCCTCATTCTTAAAACCAGCTACATAAGGAAAAATACTTTGGGAGAAAAAAAAAAGGTCAAGGCATGGAAATCAAAGTAACGTACTAATCATATTTCTTGGCATTCGGGTTCTACTAGAAAGACCAAATAAACGCACTCATGATTCCCAAAGTGTGTCACCACAAAATCCACCAGTTTGTCCGAGATGTTAACGGTCAGTGTGATGGCTGGTGCAATCTCGCCCTCTGGTGACGGAAGGAGGTGATGCTCTGATTTCACAATTGGGTATCGTGACAGAACCATAATCCTGCATTGGAATGAAAAGAAACACGTGCATCACCGTTGGTCCCACCATATCATGGAGACAGGACTAAACACAGGTGCTAAAAAGGGATGTGTCGCACTCCAAGCAAACCACTGAGGGCCATTTAGAGCACTAATGCGCAGTCGGCTTGATAGGGCAATAAGTCTCTGCTATTTAGCATGTCTCGCTGTGTCACTAAGCACAACGCCATCAACTCTGTTTTAATAAATGCTATGGAGGGGCGCCTGGGTGGCTCAGTTGGTTAAGCGACTGCCTTCGGCTCAGGTCATGATCCTGGAGTACCAGGATCGAGTCCCGCATCGGGCTCCCTGCTCAGCGGGGAGTCTGCTTCTCCCTCTGACCCTCCCCCATCTCATGCTCTCTCTCTCTCTCTCTCATTCTCTCTCTCAAATAAATAAATAAATAAAATCTTAAAAAATAAATAAATAAATGCTATGGAGACACAAATGGGGCAGAATTAGTAATACACAAAATCCATCTTCCTTGCATTGTTACTCTGGCAACATATTTGCATAAACAATTCTAACATCAATCAGCCCATTTCAAAATGTTGGAAATGTCTTGCCAACAAGGACACGGAGTAACAATTCACAAAACTAGCAATTACGAACTGTCCGATAAAGATATGAAAACACGTTCTACCTTACTCCAAGGCCAAGAGCTACATCCGAAAAAGATGAGCAGAGCTCAGACCTCAGCCAGCTCTCTTTCCCGGCTGCATGCACTCTCTCTCTGGCCCCCGATGGAGCCCCTCCAGCAGGAGCATCTCTACAGTGATGCTACCTGAATCTGCATACATGTCCAGCTTGTCCTGTCCCACTTGGCCCTCCAGGCTTCACACAACTTTCTACTGGACGTCGCTTAACTAATCCAGAGGCGTCTCAAATTTAGCACAATCCAGCTGCTCTGCCTGGTCGGTCCCATCCCATTAAACAGCGTCATCTCTATCAGGTATTCAGGGAAAAAACGTCCATGTTGGCCTTGTCCCTTCCTGGCCCCTGACACCTAAGCCATCAGTAACTCCTGTCAGCTCTGTTCCAAAGCAGTTCCTGAATGTGCCTCCTCCTCTCCATGTCCACAGCTCCCTCTCTCATAACTCATCTGTGCTGGCACACCTACCTCGTCACCTGTCTCCCTGCTCGCTCCCACCCTTTCCCCCAATAAGCTGTTCTAGGAGCAGCCAGAATGACCTTTTTAATTTTTTTTAAAGATTTTATTTATTTATTCATGAGAGACAGAGAGAGAGAGAGGCAGAGGGAGAAGCAGGCTCCCAAGGAGCAGGGAGCCTGATGCGGGACTCGATCCCAGGACCCTGGGATCATGACCTGAGCCGAAGGCAGACGCTCAACCATCTGAGCCACCCAGGCGCCCCCAGAATGATCTTTTTAAAATGTAACGCAGGGGCGCCCGGGTGGCTCCGATGGTTGAGCATCTGTCTTCTGCTTGGGTCATGATCCCAGGGTCCCGGGATCAAGCCCTGCATCCCTGCTTGGCAGGGAGCCTGCTTCTCCCTCTCCTTCTACTGCTCCCCCTGCTTGTGCTCTCTCACTCTCTCTGTCAAATAAATAAATAAAACCGTATGTATAAATAAATAAATAAATAAAATGTAAATCAGATCAGATGGCTCCCATCTAAAAACCAGCCAATGGTTCCCCATCAAAACTGAATTACTCAGTCCTCAGCATGGACTATGTGGCTCTCTAAGATCAGGGGCCTGCCCTTGACCTCATTTCTTACCAGCTCCCCTCGGTCCCCACATTCAGGCCCACCAAGCCTGATCCTGCCTTGAGTCTTTACACTGGCACTTCCCTCCTCTTCCCAAGGCTAGATCCTGGGTCCTTTTCATCATGAGATCTTCACAGAGACCTTCCTGACCATCCCCCTGTCCCTCCTCCCCAGTCACTTTCCTCTTCTACATAGCACTTACCACCACCTCAAATTCTTATTTATCTCCGTGTGTGCATGGTTATTTTCTGTTTCTTCACACAAGGATGTAAGCCCCATGCACACAGCATCAGGTCAGACATGCTTAGTGCTGTAACCTCAGCTCCTACACTGAACAGTTTATAATGCTGAAGAACAGAAAATATCCAGCAACAGGGACACCTTTCAAACAATCATGAAATATGCATATCTTCCACACTTCCTCATCCCCCCTTGGAGGCACCCTGGAACATACTCATAGGACTAAGGTATGACAACATCAACTTTCCACTCAAAGCCCATGCTGCCTGGTCTTCGGGGCTATGTTCCCAAGGTACACTCACCCCCAAGTGTGATCCCTCGTGCTTGGGCCAAAGTCGGTATAGAAACCCAACTTCTCCCCTAACCACATAGTTAAGTCATTGTTCCCAATATAGGGCTTAGAGGCATCACTCTCCAGAATTGTTATGAAATCTGCACCTATTCAGGAAAAAAAAAAAAAATGCACGCAGTAAGTAACCACAGCTGTACAAAAACAATTAGCAAAACTTGATTCTAACTTAAACCCTTTGCCTTTCCTCATAAATCAAAAAAACAAAGTAATTTATGAGTCACTAAAATGAAGCCGATCAAACCTGAGCTATAAAAGGAGTTTTCCCATGTTTAGAATGTAATTAAAACATGGGACACCTTGAAGAAATGCAGGAAAGGATAAAAGCATAATTTCTAAGTTTTCAAATATTTTTAACATCTTTCCCAAAATTTCAAATAAGCATAATGCCTTTCTCAAACATCCAACTGATGTTCAGAAATAATAGAGTGGTATGCAACAGCATTTTACTCCTGGGAAAACACCTCCATGGTATTGGCACAGAAGTGTCCTGGTTTTGTCAGACCCTGGCCAGAGGTGCCTCAGAGGCCTATAATCAGGATGAAGAGCCATGGAAATTTCTCAGTGGCATTAGAATCATACAGACCCCCAGCAGTTTCTCAGGAGACATGGTTATCATTAGGATTAACCAGAACAGTTTAGCTCTTTCCATATCTTGCTCCATGCTCCACGAAGTTGATCTAAGAACCAAATACCCACATCTTTGACAGGATGCTTCATACAAAGATGAACACCCCAGGGCCCAGAAACTTAAAAACTGGCCCTTCGGCTTTTGAGAGCAATCTGCTTCACAAATGAGCATCACTCTGACCCATTCTGCCTTTTAACCCAACTGCTTTCTGATCCCCAACAGTGGGTCCCCAAGCCACCTAAGCTACCAGCAGGAGTATCTCTAAAAGCAAAGGCATGACAAGAACTCCCTGCAGATACTCAGTATGAGGCTTTGTTCAGAATCAACTGAATTAATTGCTCTCAAAGACAGATGTGGTTAGAGAAACTTAATCCTTCTGCAGTAAAGCCTTTTTAAGAGATTAGTTTATGACCCAGCAAACCCTCCTCCTATTACTTATGATCTTGTTCAAAATAAAAATAACAATAGTAGTTTCTCAAAACCTGGAACTAATTCCAGTAAAAGGCTTACCTATTTGATTGAGTACTTGAGCCGATCTTTCTAGACTGGACCATCCTTCGTTGTCGTAGCCAAACCTTAAAGGCCAGATGGCGGCAGACACCTCTGTGGCTGGTGCCTGAGGAATAGTTTTAAGGGTAATTTCAGATGACTGTGAACAATGGCAGTTTTCTCCACCTCTCTACCAAAATTTGTATTTCAGCAAAAGAATTTTCTTCTTAAATTTGCCCACATTTAATTCATAAAAATAAGGAGCTCTTTGCTAGATGATATACTCATAATAAATCCTCTGTGAACTTCTATCTTAAGCTTGGAAGTTAGGAGGAATATTTGGAAAGTGAGCATTTATAACGAGCATTGTTTATAATAGCAAAAAATTAGAAGCAACCTGGCTGTCATTTCAATAGGAAAATAGGAAAATGGATGAGTAAGTGGTGTCACATACATAAATTGGAACATTACACAGCCCTAATAAATGAGCTAAGGCTGCATATTTCCATGTGGATGAATCTTATAAAGGTGATTTTAAATTTTAAAAAGTAAGTTGTAAAATGTATATGTCAGATGTCATTTAGGTGAAGTCAAAAACGTGGGAAAACAATATCCTCTGGGGCTATATCGCAGGTAGTCATAAGATAAAGAAATGTATGAAAATGATAAACACCATATTCTGGATAGAGACACCCTTGCACAGGAGAGGAATGAGATCACAGAGGGATACAGAGAGTCCTTCAACAGATCTATAAAGCAGTCTGCTGCCTCTGAGTTATACATGTTGTTACTCCCCTACTGTCCGGGCAAGGCCAGCGCTCAGGAGCACAGCCCCCTCTCAGACTTCATCTTTTGGGTCCATGGGCTCAGTCAGACAATCACTGCCCAACCCTAACCATCCATCTCAAATGAATACCTAACCGATCTATAACAGGGATCCTGAGAAAGAGTATGGCTAGCTCAGAACAAATCCACCACCACAACTGGAAAAGCAACTTAGAGTGGACCATACAAGTTCAGACTGGGAGAAAGATAAGTAGCAACCTCTTTGTAATGGAGGGCCGCTACGTAACATAAACAGCTCAGTGTGCTAACCAGCCCCGTAAGCTGGGCCTTTCATCCTTATACAGGAAGGATTATTCAGTGGAGTGAATATCATATAAAGAGAATGGAACCATCAACAGGGACTTCAAGAGGCATGATTATATTCATCAAGCTATCCCTTTTCACATAACTCTACAACTATAATTAATTAACTCTGGATTTCATCACTCCAAAGCCTGTTATTCTCTCACTCTTCCCCTGTCAATAAATGCCATCACCCTCGATCCAGTTGCTCAAGCCAAAGGCATAAAAGTCATTCTTGATTCCTTCCTTCTCCCCATCCAGCAACATCGAATCCATCAGCAAACCCTATCAACTCCACTTTCAGAATACCACCGACTCTGGAACAACATGGGAGTTAGGGGCGCTGTCCCCCTGCACAGTTGGAAATCCATGTCTAACTTTTGACTTCCCAAAACCTTAATTACTAATAGCCTACTGTTGATTGGAAGCCTTAGCAATAACGTAACAGGTGATTAACACACATTTTGTACATTATATTATATACCGTATTCTTACAATAAAGTGAGCTAGAAAAAAGAAAGTGTTATTAAGAACATCATAAGGAAGGGAAAACACATTGACAGTCCGGTTCTCTAGTTGATACTGTAAGTTGACATCATCTGTTTACAATACGAATCGTGTATCAGTACCCATATCTCTGTAGATGTTACATGTAGTACCAACAGCAGACATCAAACATGAAAAGATAATGTGAAAAAGAACTTCCTATTTCCTTGCAGCTATAACAATTCATGCATTGATAATGAAGCGGCAGCAATATGTTTGTTTTACGGTAGCCTCGTTTAATTGATACGATGGCCTCACGGTAGCCTAGCCTATACACTGATGAATGAATCGTCAGAAAATTTTTATGGCTTACAGTATTACAGTCATAATGCAGTCTTGGAAACACTGTTACACTTTAAAAAAAAAACATCCCTGTAATGATAGACTGATACACAGTTTCTCCAATTATGAGAGAGAGAGGCATACTGTACAGTAATATAATTCTTTGAAAGTAGAGTTATAAAACAGTAAGAAAATGAAGATGTTATTACATTAAATACACTCACCTGATGCCCACATAAGGCTAGGCTGTCCACTTCCGTATGAGTCTTGCACATGCTGTTCTATGCGATGAATATTAGGTGACAACGCCGGTGATGACCCCAAACGTCTCCTACAGTTCTTGTCACATAGGTAATAGATTTTCACACCCACACACACACATACACAACAGATAGATTTATTAAGTGTACGGCATGATGGTTATTTACAATTCATGAAGAGGAAGTGGATCATCATAAAGGTCTTCATCCTCATTGTCTTCACGTCGAGTAGACTGAGTATGAGGAGGAAGAGAAGGGTTGGTCTTGCTGTCTCGGGGGTGCCAGAGGTGGAAGAGGGGAAGGAGAGGTAGGCCCACGCAGTGTAACTTTCTGGATATATACTGTCATTTTCGTCTGACTTTCTTGCTTTTCCATTTCACCAAAAATGTGTCCATACGGCCCAGTCCTTCTTCCACCGTTTGCTTTAGGGTCAGTGCCCTTGTCATAGGAGGGTCCGTGTCGTAAAAGAAATCAAAAGCAGTCTTGCGTAATCAGCCCCCTTCTGCCGGACTGTCTCACGTCAGTCTGTTTTCTGGCACTTCTTCTGCGTCTTGCTCACCGCCTGGTACTGCTGCAGAAGCACTCACCTTCATCAGGTCGTCTCCCGTTCATTCCTCTGGTGTGCTGTCTGTTAGCTCTTGAATTTCTCCAAGACTCATACCTTAAAACCCTTCAGCCTCCACCATTTTTGCCATTACCCACAATCCCTTTCGTGATTCCCTTGATTGGCTCTGTCATAAATCCTGTGAAGTCATGTACAGCATCTGGACACAGTTTTCTCCAGCAGGAACGTACTGTCTTGAGCTTGATGGCTTTCATGGCTTTTGCTAAGCAATGGCATCTTCAGTGGTGTAATCCTTCCAGACTTCCATGATGTCCTATCTGTCAGGGTTCTCCTCCATAGCACTGACAATTCCTTCTTAGAGTATCGTGGGTAATGGGCCTGAAAGGGCCATGTGACTCCCTGATCTAGAATCAGAGATGCGGCGGGGGGAGGAGGAGGGGTTGCAAGCAGACCACTTTGATGTCTTCCTTGCTGAACCCATGGGGTCCTGGGTGGCTGGGGCATTGTCTCCTATCAAAAGAACTATAAAAGGCCATCCTTACTGGCAAGGTACTTTCTGACTTCAGGGACAAAGCATCGATGGAACCAATCCAGAAGAAAGGTTCTCATTGCCCAGGCCTCCTTGTTGTACAGTCAAAAGACTGGTAGCTGGTGTTTACCTTTTCCCTTCAAGGCTCAGGGTGAGCAGCTTTATAGATACAGAGTCCTCATCATAAGCCCAGCTGCATTTGCACAGAACAGTGGAGTCAGCGCATCCCTTCCTGTCTTAAATCCTGGTGCTCGCTTCTTTTCCATACTAATAGATGTCCTTTGTGGCATTTTTTTTCCACAATAGGGTACTTTCACCTGCATTAAAAACCTGTTCAGGCAGATACCCTTTCGCCATGACTTCCTTAATGGTGTCTGGGGACTCGTCTGCTGCCCCCTGGTGGGCAGAAGCTGCTCCTCCTGTTATCTTGACCTTTTTTTTAAGCCAAACCTTTCTAAAATTAAATTCTCCAGCTTTAGATCTTTCACCTTCCTTTCGCTTTGTTGTTTTATAAGGATTTCACTTTTTCTCAAGTCATGTTGGTCTATAGGTGTGCCTTTCATACAGCAATCCTGCACCCACACAAAAGGTGCCTTTTCAATATGATATAAAAAGATATTTTGCAAAAAGTGCAGGCGGGTGCACTTCATGCCTGTGGGTGTGGCTGCGGCCACAGCTTCACGAATTCCCTTTTCTTTTTTTTACAGTGGTCCTTACACTGGCTTCATTTCTTTCAAGATGCTGGTGACTGGGGCTGCAGGCCCCAATCTATAGCATATCGGGCAATTCAACTTTTTCTTGTCATGATTGTTCTCTGCTCATTGGGAGCCCTTCCAGCATCACTAGTGGTGCTTTGTATGGGTCCCATGGTGTTATTCAAGGTCTATGGTATTATTTACAGTCAAAAATGCATGAGAACCACAAGAGATCACCTTTATTTATTTATTTAAGAGAGCAAGAGAGAGAGCGAGAGGGACAGAACAGGGGGAGGAGCAGAGGGAGAGGGACAAGCTGACTCTGAGCTAAGCCGGACATGGGGCTTGATCCCGTGACCCCAAGATCATGACCTAAGCTGAAATCTAGAGTCAGACACTTAACTGCCTGAGCCATGGAGGCGCCAATCACTTTTTACTGTAATAAGAAATTTACTAGAGAGACGAACTGCTCACCTGGAGATCAGCATCACACAGCATTTGAAACTGATACAACACTTGCGCTCACTGCGATAGCAACAGGAGGTGGCTAGGAAATAATTACAGAAGTACAGTATGTACCACACTTCATTTTATGCAGTTATGATTTAATACTGCATGTTTATGTTTGTTTACATTTCTCTCCCCTACAAATGGTGCCATGTACGGTCTGGGTTTGTGTGTGCAAGTTTTGATACATTTTAACTTTTTATAATAAATTTGTGTATACTTTATTAGTAAATGACAAAATAGACTAGTATCTACATATATTTTATGCATTCACAACATACCTTTTTCTGAAATTTTCACTATTTCTAGGTAGTACGGTTTGCCTGCAAGTTTTTTCAAACTGTCACAAATCTCCAAAAAATGTTCCTCCATACTTACTGAAAAAAATCTGCATTGGCGCAGTTCAAATTCATGTTGTTCAAGGGTAAACTATATATTCTAAGTCTATCCACTTCTCTCCAACTGCACTACCTACTGCACCCATCCAAACGTCCACGGTCTTTCTCCTGGACAACTGAAAAAGCCTTCTAACTTCTCTCCCTACTTCTACTCTACAATCCATCCTTCACAGAGCAGCCAAACTGATATATATGTCATGTTCCTTCATGCTCCTGCTGGAAATACTCCAGTGGCTTCCACTGCAAGAAAAATCAAATGAGGATGCCTCACTGTGCTCTGTGAGGCCCTCTATGATAGGACCCTCCCCAGCCTCCCTGTCCCCATCTTCTACCACTCTTCCCCTTACTCACCAAATTTCAGCCACACCAGCCACCCCAGTGGGCCTCACACACACCACACTCATTGCCTCTCAGCCCTGTACACGCGTGCCCTCTGCCCGAATCCTCTACCCCTAGCTCTGTGAGTAACTGGCTTCATTTTAGCTTTCAAGTCTGGACTCAAATCTCATCACGTCCTCAGAGCAGCCTTCTCTAACCACCCAGACCCCGTTCCTCTCTACTTCATAATCCTATTTGCTTCTGAGCAGCCTGATCTAAAGTGATGGTTTTATTTGTTCCTCTGAATACCATCTTTCTCCCCTACTAGAATGTAAACTCCATGAGAGCAAGGGTCTTGTCCAACTTGTTTACCTTTATACCCCAGGCACACAAGAGACATTCAGTAAGCATTTATCAAATGAATGAATGAATTAAAAAAACAAGTATTAAATCCAACTGCAATTACTCCTTTTGAAAAGAGTCCCTGGCTGACATTAGGTGTCTTCTTCTGACCGACGTTATGTTGCAATAACAACAAGTAACAATTAAAGGACAAAAGAGAGAGACCATATATTGAATTATTTACTTATTAAGGAATAGTTACAAAAAAAGAAAAAAAAGGAACCACTACTGAGTTCTGAATATGTGCCAAACACTTTGCGAGATGCTGGAATTACAAAGGTAAATAAGAGAAGCATGGTCTCTGTCCTCAGCATAGCTTTTTATTTATATGAAAAAAAAATCTTCCTGGTAATACAGAATACTAAAATTCAAAGTTAACCCTCAACTTCTGCTTTAGCCAAAACTGTAACTCTCACTGCATTATGAATCACATCAAACTTCACCAGAGCAGAGAGAAAGCACAACACTGCAACTTACTCTTTCTTCTGCCCATCTATCTAGAAGAGAAAGGAACAGTAAAATATTTTAAACTGTAGACAGCAAGAGAGAAAGGGAAGACAGGAAAATTTCCATGACCCATCAATACATAAGCTACCCAAAATCTTCAAATTCAAGAATTATCTATAAGATCGTTTGTAAATCAAACTCTTACATTGTTGCCTTCAGCAGTATCTGCCAAACAGTACAAAAAAGCCCATTATAAAATAGTTCTTTATTTCTGGGGCGCCTGGGTGGCTCAGTTGGTTAAACGACTGCCTTCGGCTCAGGTCATGATCCTGGAGTCCCTGGTTCGAGTCCCGCATCGGGCTCCCTGCTCGGCAGGGAGTCTGCTTCGTCCTCTGACCCTATCCCCTCTCATGTGTTCTCCCTCTCTCATTCTCTCTCTCTCAAATAAATAAATAAAATCTTTAAAAAAATAGTTCTTTATTTCATAGTTTAGATATGTTAAATCATGGAATGGAAAATATAACTTCATACAACAAAATTATGAGCATCTTGCCTTTAATAAATGGGTCTATCCCAAGAACCCAACTTCATGAAATAATTCTATCATGTTATCAGCCTATGACCTAAGGCTTCAAGAGATGGTTTACGGGGCCCTGAAGTCATAAGATGCAGATCTACAGTTCAAACATAATGAAAAGTGCACAAATAGATGCATATGCATACATACCATATAAAATTCTGTATCAGAAGTTTTCCTTACTTACCCCTTTGCCCAATTTCCTCTCATAGGTTTTATGCCGTACTCCTAATCCCAATAGCCCCACACCAACAAGCAGCCACAAAACTAAACAGAAAGAAGAAATAATTGTTTAAAAGAAACTAAGTTTGTCTTTTTAAAAATAATTTTTTTGCAAATAATGCTGTAATAAACATAGGGGTGCATAGATCTTTTCAAATTCATGCTTTCATTTTCTTTGAGTAAATACCCAGAAGAGGAATTACTGGATCACATGGTAGTTCTATTTTTAGCTTTTTGAAGAACCCCCATAGTGTTTTCCATAGTGGCTGCACCAGCTTGCATAGGTGAATGGATAAAGAAGATGTGGTTTATATATTCACAATGGAATATTACTGAGCCATAAAAAAAAATGAAATCTTGCCATGTGCAATGACATGGATGGATGTAGAGGGAATAATGCTAAGTGAAATAAGTCAGTCAGAGAAAGACAAATACTATATGATTTCACTCATATGTGGAATTTAACAAAACAAATGAACACAGAAAAGAGACAAACAAAAAACAGACTAACTCTAGAGAACAAACTGCTGGTTACCAGAGGGGAGGTGGGTGGGGAATGGGTGAAATAGGTGATGGGAATTAAGAATACTCTTGTGTTGAGCACTGAGTAATGGATAGAGCTGTTGAATCATTATACTGTAAACCTGAAACTAATATAACACTGTATGTTAATTATACTTGAGTGAAAAATAATAATTTTATGAAATTACTAAATCTATTAGTCAAGGATTTTGTGCAAAGGAGAAGTCTAATTCCTGGGTTAATTTTCATGTGTGATATGTATGCATTACCCATACTTGCAACTCAGGTTTGTCTGGTTTTTTTAAAGATTTTATTTATTTATTTGAGAGAGAGCAAGATCAAGAGAGATCACAGAGGGAGAGGAAGAGGGAGAAGTAGACTCACTGCTGAGCAGGGACCCCAATGCGGGGCTCAATCCCAGGACCCTGAGATGGTGACCTGAGCCAAAGGCAGATGCTTAATTGACTGAGCCACCCAGGCACCCCTGCGACTCAGGTTTTAAGGGATCTTCCCTGAAAGTGTTCCAAGAACCATAAATATATGCAATAAATAATATCCAAGAAAACAAGTCTCCATGAGCAGAACCCATCAGGGGAAAAAAACCCTGTAGAATCAAACTCACAAATACTTCAGATATTGCAGCTTTTAAAGATTTTATTCATTTATTTGACAGAGAGATACATAGCGAGAGGGAGAACACAAGCAGGGGGAGTGGGAGAGGGAGAAACAGGCTTCCCACTGAGCAGGAAGCCCGATGCAGGGCTCAATCCTAGGACCCTGGGATCATGACCTGAGCCAAAGGCAGATGCTTAACGACTGAGCCACCCAGGTGCCCGGATATTACAGCTTTTAGAATCAGAATACAAAATAAGCATGCTTAACGTGTCAAAAAATAAAAGAGGGTATTCAACAGGATGACTAAGAAATAGATTAAATTAATGACTCAGAAAATGTGTGAAGAAATAAAATAGACTTCTAGAAATAAAATTATATAATAAACATAAATAATTGAAATTAGAAACTCAGTGGACAAGAAAGGTAGCAGTAGACAAAGCTGAATAGAGAATCAGTGCAAGGGACAGCTTAAAAACAAAAGTAGATACTATGAAAGTGGTTAAGGGACACGGAGAAGATACTAAGAAGATCCAACACAATCTAACTGGAGAGTCAGAAAGGAAGAAGAGAAAGAATGGAAAAGCGGCAATATTTGCAGAAATAAAACTGAGAATTTTCCAGTGGTGATAAAAGACATGATTCTTCAGATTCAGAAAGCCCAAACACTAATAAGCAAGAAGGAGGGGAAGATGGAAGGGGCAGGGGCGGGGTGGGAGTCACATCCAGATATATCACAGTAAAACTCCAGAACACCAAAACACAGAGAAATCCTAAGAGCTGCCAGAGAAAAAAGGGACATGATCTCCAAAGGAGCAGAGATTACGCTGACAGCTCACTTCTCAACAGCAAGAACTGAAACCAGATAACAGAACAGTATCTTCAATGTACTGAGAGAAGAAAAAAAAAAAAAAAACACCCAACTACTAGAAGAATAGAAATTGAAAGTATAATTTCCAAACTAGAAAGGGGAGTAGAAAGGAGAGGATAAGGAAAAAAGAACACCCAATCAACGCAAAAGAAAGCAAGAAGAAAAAGAGGGAGAAATATGCCTAGAGAAGGTAGAAAAAGCAAAAGCAAAGTAAGATGACAGAAATAAATAATAATGCTTGAGAAATCACAACAAAACTAGATTACATTTTCAAGCTGAAAGACGAGACTGAAGGTCGAAAACAGGCAAAACAATGGAGGCTGTAAAAAGATCAGTAGTTGCCAGGGTTTGGAGTCTGCTTGAGAGTCTCTCTCCCTCTCCCACTGTCCCTCCCGCTCATGCTCTCTCTAAATAAATAAATAAATCTTTAAAAAATAATGATAATAATAAATGTAATAACTCTGGTGGGGGGTACTGATAGTGGGGGAGGCCGTGTGTATGTGGGGTCAGAGGGTATGTGGGGTCAGTGGGTATATGGGAATCTCTATACTTTCTGCTCAAACCAAAAGTGGCTCTAAGAAATAAAGTCTGTTTTAAAAAAATTACACAGAAATGTCTAAACAACTTTGTAAATAAATGGTTCCAAATGCCTCAATCTGATGAGTGAACTAGAGAATTCTGGTTCTTAATTCTACTACGGCTACTAATAACAACAATGGCAACAATAGATACAAAGACTGTCAGGATTAAAAAACAAACAAAACCTACCAGGTCTTAGTTTTAAGAGATACACCTAAAACATAAGAACACACAAAACAAAACTCTAAATTTTAAAAATGTCCCCAAAATTGTAATACAATCTTTTCAAATTATGATGGAACATATATGAAGGTGTTTGCATAATGGTCTTACTGCTTTGTGACATCTCTTTTAGAAATATATTACAATTTTATTTAGCTTAACTGTTTTCTCTTTACACTATAATATTTTGTCTTCTTTATAAAAATACCAAGTCACAGATGATGGAGACCTGTTTTTACACGTCTTTGTATCCTACATAATGCTGTGTAGTTATGGAGCTCATTGTATCCTAATACACTATCTGCAAATGTTATCCTTTCAATAAACATTTTTATTTAATCCAGTCCATTTGAAATTAGTCAGATTGAATAGTAAACTCACTTCACTTCTGAATTTCTAGTTCATCAATATTCTGAATGTTAACATATTTAAGCTCCCCAAAAAGGAGAACAAGAAATGAAATAGTCTGAAATAGAAATAGTTCTAATAAGAACAAAGCATTTTGGAAATTCTACCTGTTAAATAATCTTATCTACATGAGAAATGAAACAAAACTAATACAGAGTATTTGTGGTTGAAATGAGAGGCTGTCAGAGATTTGCTTCAAAGTACTTCACCAAAACCAGTAAGGAAGACAGCTGTTAACAACACTGGCATAATGTTAATAATCGTTGGAACTCGGTGAAGGGTACATGAGGGTTCATTATACTCTTTTAATTTCATATATGTTTGAAATTTTATTATAATTAAGTACTTTTTAAAAAGAAAGCAAAACTTACAAAGTTTCATGTACTTTTCACTCTTTCTGAAAAGTGCTTTAGGACTATTTTTTGTTTGAAGAAAGTCAAGGCTTTTCTTAGGACCAAATAGCATATTCAGGCCAATAATTAGCATCACTGTCCCTGTTAAGAGAGAAAGCAAGAACATATTACATTTTAATCCAAAAATCCTCCCCATGGTAAATTCCAGGAGCCTAGCTTTCATTTAAATGGACATACCCTGAAAATTCAGCTATTGAGTTAATTTATCTCAGTACCTTAGCAATTACTCCAGTGGTGCTTTTGATAATTGGGACTGATCCTAAGAAATCAGCTAGGTTTCTAGGAACCCTGCTTTAAATGAGAAGACTCCAGCCTTTTCTCTATGAGGAATGTCTTTTCATTTCCTGAGTGTTTCCTTGTTGTTAGGTTGGTAATAGTGTGCTTTGCTGTTGATTTTGCGGAGGAGGGTGGAGTACGAGAGAAAGGAGCCTTTTGAGTCCCTGCTTTAGGGACTGAGTTTTCTGCACTGAAAAGACTCCAAATGCACCAGGTTGAGGAGCACAGGAGGAAGAAACATAGATTCTTAATCCGGCAGTGTTTGTGACAGTAATTCTCGCCTGGGGTGTGGGTGCTCACAGAGGACGCATACTACAACCCACGCTGAGCCATTAGGGCCGGCCAAAGAAGTTGAGCTCGGTTTGGATGCATTACAATGTAACTTATATGTAAAGTTTACATCCTTCTCAAGTCCTATACAATGAGAATGGAAACAGAGGTATGACTGAATGATATCTAAATTAGGAAATGTCAAGTAGAAGTTAAGCTTAGGTGGAAGGCTAGCAAAAAAAAAAAAATTATATGCAATTCTTAGGAAATAGCAGGAGTAAGCTTGACAATAAATGTATTACTAGTGTCTGATTTACTACAGATTCTCTTCAATTGTATTAAAAGCTATGCTGAACATTACCAACTTGCCTTAGTTTTTGTGGCCTTATCAATATGTCACTCTTACTTTAAAAAAAAAAACGTTCGTTGTATGCAGCTGTAATAAAGCCCTTTCTGCAGTCCCATAAATAGTGAAAAAAAAAAAAAACTCAAAAAGCCCATCATTCATAACATTCTAAAGAAATAAACTTATGCTTAGAATGGCTCTTAACTGTTGTTCGTTTTCTCCACATGGCAGACCCCTAAGCAAGCTGGAGTAAGAAAAAAGCAGGGCATTGGACAAGAAGATAGAGCAGGACAGAGTACACACACCTGAAAGAAACCAGAAAAAATACACAGTTCGCAAAGCCAAGATTATTGAAGAGGAAAAGCAGCATATACGTCTCTAAGTGCATGAGAGCATGGGTGTTTACCAGAAATAGCAAATTCTCCAGTTGTTTTTAAACATTTCGTATAATTAAAAAAAAATATATATCTCCCAAATCAGCCTTTCCTGACAGATGCCTAGCTCAGGGAGTAGAGAAGTTTATGTGAAAATGTACAGTTGTTGGAAAAATACCAAGGGCCCAGGGGAAACTACAGATAGAATTCTAGACCTCTGTGCAGCACCCACCCCAACTATAATCCCGTAAGTATTTGTCTACTTTTATGTGTGGTATTGTCCCCACTATGCTGACGTTCCAGATGGGCAGAGACTCTATGTCCCTTCAGTCCCCAGCACCTGGCACTGCCTGGGACATACAGGTGCCCAATAATTTTTTTAATGAACAAATGGAAAAATGCATTTGTGAACAAACAAGGACTGAATCCCCTACGGACATGTTTTGTCTCCTCAATTTTTATCCTGGAAGCATTTGACATGTTTTACTCAAACTAAAATGACAGGCGACATTTCATTTGTGTATGCCTGTATTCATCGATAATTTCCTCCTTGCCAGAAGGTGATTTTTGAAATATTCAACTGAGCTAAGTTTATGAAATTTTCATTTTGGTACATAGTTTACAACCACTGAAATAGAAAATATTTATTCTGTGACTTGGGAATTTATCATTTAGACTAAGATTCATATATGTAAAATATATTGTATTGGCAAAAATATGGTAAATAAAAATCACAGATAAGATTTGGGGGAACCAAAAAAAAAATCACAATTCCTTTTTATATTTACGAGCTAACACTGAAATCGCAACATGAGCACCAAGATCATACCTTTTCCTAACATATCCTGTAATACAACTGTTACATAGTATTTCTTTATACTCTACTATGGATTAAACTTGTTTTTTTTCCCCCACAACTAACTTACTTAAAAAGCCTTTGCAGTAATAAATATGACTGAAACTCACTGATGAATTAAGAAATCTCTTAAGTAGTAATTTAGACATTCCTCCAGTTTTATTTTTATCAAGACAGTCTATTTTAATTAAAAAAAAAAAAGATCATCCTATTTAGCTCCACCAGTCAGGTAAAGTGCTAAATCCTAGTCGGCCTGAAGGGTATTTTCAAGTAGTTACTTTAATCCAGACCTTTCAAATATACTCACCCAAAAGCACATCAGATCTCTCTCTAGCGTAGACACCTCCTGGGACAAATTTAAAAGCCGTGCACCATGCACAGAAAAATATCTCTAGAAGATAAAATATCATAGCAATGGTCATGGCCTTCCCAGGGCCCGACCCTGAGCTAAGAAGGTGTCCAAGCACTCGAGGCCACAGGGACGCCGTGAAGAGGGCGAGCACACAGCCGGAAACAGCGGCGGCCCACGTGGGCAGGTACAGGAGGCCTGCAGCCGAAGCTGCTCCTGTTTGTGACCGAGAGAAAAAGAGAAGGAATCAGACAAAAAGGCAGAGGAGTCGCTTCCATTTTCTTAAAAAAGAAAAAAGAAAAGAAAAGAACTAATAGGCTAATAGAAGAAACAGGCTCATGTAGAGAAGTTCAGAGCCGGAAGGGACCTCGAGGTCATACTGGTCCGATCTCCAGACCGATGAGCAGCTGAGGTCTAGCGTGGTTAACGTGATTCGCTCAAGGTCGCAGGGCTAGTTACTTGCAAACCTGGAGACAGAATGTGAGTCTAGTGATTCTCAGTCCAGAGCTATTTCTTCAGGAAGGGCAGGAGAGAAAAAAAGGCATTTTTAGGTTATTTGTGTTAAGATCCTGATAGAAAAAAAACAAAACTGAAAAAACCTGAAATTATCTGTAATACCAAAAATATGTCCATTTAATTTAACCAGCCAGATCCAGGGGCGCCTGGGTGGCTCAGCGGTTAAGCGTCTGCCTTCGGCCCAGGTCATGATCCCAGAATGCTGGGATCGAGCTCCGTGTCGGGCTCCCCGCTCAGTGGGGAATCTGCTTCTCCCTCTGCCCTTGGCCCTGCTTGTGCTCTCTCACTCTCTCTCTGCTCTCTCTAATAAATAAATAAACTCTTTAAAAAAAAAAAAAAAGTAACTGTTTAAAAAAAAAGTAACAACTAGCCAGATCCAAGACATTAGGAAACACGGAGAGTCAGCGTGGTTTCTAGGACAGTTTTGTTTAAAGAACTTTCTAAAGGACTTTGCATCCACCTAAATGCTGCCCCTTGTCCTGCAATATCAAAGTGGGCTTTCCCAAGCACACATCCCCCAAAGAAGATGTGACTGAGATAGGAGGAGTGGGTCACGGCGTTAGCAGTTCTGCAGTCAGTTCATTCACGACCCAGCAGCCTAGTCGGTGTTGAGGGCTACGCCATCTGCCTGGTCCACAGCAGGCACTTGGTAAATGTCTGCTAGTTTGCTGAGCCCAACCTGAGAGCACAACATTTCTCCCAGTTCCTGTGAGATCAGTTCTGAGACAGCACATCAGGGTCTTACGGCACCCCACTTGGGATCCATCAGGGTAAACACCTTTCTGTCAAATGTGACATTTTACAGACAGTTCAGTTGGTGTTGTATAAATGTGACCCACCCTTCCAGGGTGTCTCCAGAAGGTTCCTCATTGCTGGGACAAGAACTCCAGAAAAGGGGCGCCTGGGTGGCTCAGTTGGTTAAGCGACTACCTTTGGCTCAGGTCATGATCCTGGAGTCCTGGGATCGAGTCCCGCATCGGGCTCCTGGCTCGGCGGGGAGCCTGCTTCTCCCTCTGACCCTATCCCCTCTCATGCTGTTCCTCTCTCTCTCTCAAATAAATAAATAAATAAAATCTTTAAAAAAAAAAAAAAAAAGAACTCCAGAAAAGAAGTAGGGAGCAGGAAGTGGCTCCAGCCAGGCCCCCTTGTTCTCATCCATCCAAGAGTTCCATTTGTACCACCAGAGGGCAATGCGGTGGGACTGCCTACCCCTCCCTGCCCCCACTTCAAAAAGAACATCACGCCGATGAACACGAGAACCAGATTCCAGAGCCCTTTACAACCCACAGAGGTTAACTCCACAGTAAGACCTTACAATACTTAGATCTGACAATAGTTATTTTAATAACGAAAAAACTATTTCATTTTGAAATGAACAAATGTAATGACTATTTGCTTTAGAAATTTTTAAAAATACGTAACTTTTTTTTTTAAAGATTTTTATTTATTTATTTATTTGACAGAGAGAGAGCGAGAGCAGGAACACTAGCAGGGGGAGTGGGAGAGGGAGAAGCAGGCTTCCGCTGAGCAGGGAGCCCAATGCGAGGCTTGATCCCAGGACTCTGGGATCATGACCTGAGCCAAAGGCAGACGCTTAACGACTGAGCCACGCAGGCGCCCCCAAAATACAAAACTTTAAAGCAGTTAAGGATTGCCTAAGACCGAGCTGATCACAGCCAATACCCATATGTATTTTTCCCTTAAGTCTTGTTCTATGTATATAAAAAAGTATTTTTACACTAATGGAATCATACCACATATTGGGGATTATATTCTTCTTTTTATGTGACATTATATCCAAGAACATTTTCTCATAACATTGGTTTTTTTCAAACATTTTTATGTATATATACTATACTATGGATAAATACACCACAAGACAAGCCACCATTTTCCTACTGTTGGCCGTTTACGAAGCTTCCAACACTGTGAGGAACAGCTTTCTTTGTCAACTAATCTCTTACTGCATCTTTGATCATTTCCTTAAAATAATCCTTTAAAAAGAGATTTAAAAGTACAAGTACCATGTCAAGAGGTAAAAGCATTTTATTTATTTTTAAAGATTTTATTTATTTATTTGACAGAGAGAGACAGCGAGAGAGGGAACACAGCAGAGGGAGTGGGAGAGGGAGAAGCAGGCTTCCCGCAGAGCAGGAAGCCCGATGCGGGGCTCGATCCCAGGACCCTGGGATCATGACCTAAGCCGAAGGCAGATGCTTAACGACTGAGCCACCCAGGTGCCCTGGTAAAAGCACTTTAAAGAGTCATTACTTATGGTCAACTGCTTTTGTAAGAGGTTGTATCAATCTCCATTTCCTCCAGAAACCTTGCCCAAAGTCTCACCTTTTGAACCCTGCCAAAATTATTTTCTAAAAATCTTTATCAAATTAATGATGAAAATAGTATCATATTTTGAGTTTCACTCTTCTGATGATTAGTGTGAGTGAATTTTTCCTGGTATCAGCTTACAAAGGCTGTTTTTTTAAAAAAAAGAATGAGTCCTGAGTTGATATTCTAAACGAAAGACATTCAAATGACTTTGTTGTTTCTGTCTTACTACAAAGAATTACCTGGAGGAGAAGAAAACATCTTTTCAAATTCCCTTGACTGTTACTGCTTTTATTTTTAATTTCCATTTTTAAATGGGCTATCTATTTTTACATCCACTACACCTGTATTTTTAAATAGCTTATAAATTCAAAATCCAAAATTCAGAAAGGTGAAACGGAGTCTCTCTGGCCCGTCACCCATTAATTCCCCCAATGGAGCCAACCATTGTTAGCACTTTGTCTTCCGCTTATTTCCAGAGATCGTCTGATGCATAGAAAGAAATATATGCATGTGTGGGCATTTCCGTCCCTTTTTCATACCAGGGATGGCATGTGACACACACTGTTAATCACTCTGCCTCTTTCACTCAACTCTGTATCTCAGCTGTTTTGTGTTTGAAACCGAGTCCTTCCAAGTCATCTCCTCCAGATCTTTGTATCTAAGACACCAAGCAGAATGGTAACTGAATATTCCAATAATATTTATAATAACTAACATGTTAGTTTTCAATAGATCAACTTTTTCATACAATAAAATCATAGGACCACTGTATAGTACACCAGGCTCCTCTCCATGTGTTTGGTACACCTGTTTTTTCTTTTAATAGAACTTTGATTTTAATAATTTAATTGCCACCAAGATTTAAAGCTCCTGTATCTTTGCATTTGTAAAATTCTATTGGTCATTGCCATGATTTATTTCATGCTGAGACCCACCGGGATTGCAGATTTTAACTGTACAATGAAAAAAAATAAGATTTATTTTTCTACACTCTGCTTTATGAGACGGTTTCCAGAGATGGGTCACAGTGAAAAGGGGGCACCATTTCTAGGTAATTGTGTGAGCTCCAACTTATTTCAGGTGAGCAGAGACAGAGCTGAAGCCCATGAATTGTGGCCCCGCTTTCCTCTTTACTGCAAAGAGCCCATTAGAAGCCTCAAATCTGCTTGCCCGTGGGGTCTTTTTAAACTACTATTTAATACTTCAGAGAGACAGCAAAACTAGATTAGGTCTGACTTTACTTATCTGGGGAAATAAGTATCAGCATACTACTAGAGGGTCCCAGATTTTCTGTCCTTTAACCGACAGTTTATGTTTCTGGGGACCTCGGTTTTCCCATGTTTAAAGTGAAGCTGCCAATTCCCTGCCCAGGGAGCATGTTGCTTATATCCCATGAGAAAAGGCATGCTATCCGTGCTGAAGAAACTTCCAATGTACTTCATGTCCCTTTCCCCAGTGGTGTACAGATTGAGAAGCTATTTTTGCTCACTGCAAATTCGGCATTTACAAAAGCCCTTTTCTTGAGGAATCTTCTTAGCACATCTCTGATGAGAAAAAGGGTTATTCTGTATGCTAGTCATACAAACTTCCACAGACCCCATATAGAATGCCTATCAGAAAATACGCATGCAAGTAAAAACAGCTCACCGTGACTGCAAGGGTTTGCTCACGCAGCTCCAGGAGGATGAGGACCCGGCTAAGCTCATTCATTGAGCCATCTATGCGGATTACACGTGTATCTCCATGCAAGAGTGACGGTACTCAGGGTGTAAAGAAATGTACTTAACTATGCTAGTCAACCCGCACCTTCTATTATGGCTACACAGTCTCGAACCCACACAGGGCTTCTAGGGCAACACTCTGGATCACCTGGCTAATGAATATGTATGGAGCATCTCTCCTCACAGAAACCAATTACGCTGTTTGCCCCGTCACAGAGTGGGGAGTTTTTTATTTAACGCTGAAACTGACTCCAACCATTTCTGCCTCTTAAGGGGAAGGCAGAAGAGTGGCACAATTCGGTCATAGTAATAAACTATAGTCATAAAAATAAGTAGTTGCTCCTAAAATGTGATGGCCTCCTTCAATATTCTGTAATCCTAACGGGTGTGACTGGGAAGAGAGGGTCCCAGCCTTTGAATGAGCAAACGTGGACCCCAAAGCTGGGTTGAGGGGTGAGACGCTAAGGAGGGCGTTCCTTAATACCAGAGGAGCAGGGAAGCTTGGAGAGGGCAAGACGTCTGGCAATGTGGTGATGCCTGACCTCCATCTCCTCAGCCCTGCGGGAACACTGTTACTGACACACGTGGCTTGTCCGGGAGACGGGGGAGAGTATGGAGGCGTCGTCAGGTAGCAGTACGGAGCTACAGCAGGAGAGGGGCAATGAAGTAGGAGGAAGCAGGAACCTGCAGCCGGCGGGCACTCGTACCCGGGGTGACATCCGGTTACAGCGGCCCACCTGGCAACAGCACAGATCGGTATGGCCGCCTGCCTGCAAGGAAGCGGTCACCCAGAGCAGAATGGCGGGCACTTCTACAGGCAAACTCCACGTACCTGTAACCCACCAGATTAAACTGGAACTGGGAAACCACGAACACGCCGAGAGCATCAGTCCGCTCGCCAAGCCCAGCAGGACTGCACCTCTGTAAGAAAATGACATGCTGTGGGGCATCTGCCGTCATTAATATTTCACTGCCCCAAATATAAAAGGGAAATGCATCTCCTACCTCTAGGTACGTCCAAGAGATAATATGAGGGTGAAAAAACCCACTGAGATCATGAAAACCAACATAATATCCATTCAGAACATGGAAGTAACAGCTCAGACTTGAGATAAATGATTATCTTCAATCTTTCATGGTCAAGGTAAAACACAATGATTGAGTTTTCTCAGACTATTAAATTAGAATCTATATTGGCCGTGTGACATTTTATTTTATTTTTAAAGATTTTATTTATTTGAGAGAGAGGGAGTGCAGCGCAAGAGCATGGGGAGGAACAGAGAGGGAGGGAGAGGGACAAGCCGACTCTGCGCTGAGCTCCCAGCCCAGTGCAAGCTGTCCATCCCAGGACCCTGAGATCATGACCTGAGCCGAAATAGTTATCTGAGGCAGATGTTTTAAAGGTTCCTCCAATCTTTTTACATGAAAGGCTGGGCCTGAACACAGGAGAAAACAGGTATCCCAAAGATTAGAGAAAGGGTTAATGAGGACCAAGTACATGAACCAACACTTAAACTCAAGACTGCGGACTCCCCGGGGTGCCCCATGGTTGGAGCAAGTACCAGAGGATGCAGAGATCTCCCTGGGCTTCCCTCCTTCTCAGAGAATATAGATCAATGCCCAGACTGCCAACCTGGTCTCTCTCAATCAGGGCACTGGGGTCTCATCCCACCAAATGCCAAATGAGGGGTCTGGAGGAAATGGTCAGGGAATGCCATGTCTTCCCTGCCCCAGAGAACGCTCCTCCAGGCGGGGATTCCTCAGAGTGCCCAAGCAGGAGCTCCCAGAACCTCTTACTCAGCCGTGCATATCCCTCAGCCTTCCATCACCTGCTTTTTAGCAATTGTTCAGCACGGGGGCAAACACCCTTCTGGCTCCATCACCATAGTACACAATAATGTCATGCTAGGTCGGAAAAGTGGAATATGAACCATCTGGCTAGCACAGATCTAGCTGCTCAACAAAAGAAGTATTTCTTCAACTATACTAGCCAATTTCTTGATTGCTTCCAAACCGAAACTCACCCAAATGGGTTAGGATCTGGCCCTGGATGGGGGTGCCCACTCACTGCCCATCTGGAAACAAGCGAGACCTCTCCAAAAATCCAGTGGGTGAGGAACACAAGACTGCCAAAGGCAGCCCCTGCCAACCACCAGACAGGTCTGGAGGCCATGCCTTTGGCTGCCTCTCTGGGCTTTTTTCCCTCCGGTTTATTGCAGTCACCATCTAGGATTAAAAAAAAAAAAAAAAAAAGGAAAAGAGTCAGTTACATGAAAATTTACCCTCTACCTTGCACAGACTTTTAGCAAGTTAAGAAATGGTACCTGGCTTCAGGGAGCTTATTTCAGAAGGGAAGGTGAGACATGAAACTACAATACAAAGCAGAACAGGCTGAGAAGCTGGTTGGTGGGAGAGACGATTTCAGACAGGCTAGATCAGGAATGGTGTAGAGAGAACAAAGCACTTTGGAATTTCACAAGTGAAAATGCATCAAGGCAGGGGCACGCCTGGGTGGCTCAGTCAGTTAAGAGTCTGCCTTCGGCTCAGGTCATGATCCCGGGGTCCTGGGATCGAGCCCCACATCGGGCTCCCTGCTCAGTGGGGAGTCTGCTTCTCCCTCTCCCTCTGCCTCTCCACACCACTCTTGCTCTCTCTCTCAAATAAATAAAACCTTAAAAAAAAAAAAAAGGAAATGCAGCAAGTTATTTACTGGGAGATTAACAGTTATGTGAAGTTAACAGTTACGAGCAAAATTACGGAGAGAAAAAGGGACTGCTATGTTCAGGGAATACCGGGCCGCGTCCCCCCAGAACGGGGCTCTCATCTAACCCGCTGAGCACCCAGAGGAATAGCAGTACACTGACTGGCCAGTTACTGAGAGTCAGGTCCTGTTCCCAGCCTTTGATACGAACTCATTCCACCCTCCCAACAACTTCATGAGTAAACTCTATTACTAGTCCCATTTTACAGATTAGAAAACTGAGACCCAGAGAGAACAAGCCACTTGTCCAAGATCATACCGCTGGTAAAGAGAGCTAAGGCAGACTGGTTCCCATGCCTCTGTGCCTAACTATACCATACTTCATGGGACTCTTTCACCAAGACGTCTCATTTCATTGCATCAATGACTTCACGTACAAAAACGTAAGAACCGGACAAAATGCTGGCAGAAGAATTTCTCTGTAGGAACAGACAGCCTGTTGGGCAGAAGCCTCATGATACTGTGAAGCTCTCCACAGGGTAGAAGAAAGCCTTAGGGTCTGCCTGTGGGGCTGGCAGCGGGATTTCACAAGGAGGAAGAAAGCCCTTCTGCCAGTAAAGGGGCCAGAAGGAGAGCAGAGCTGGGAGCTACAGGGACGATGGGGAGGGTGGTGAAGATGCAAGAGGCCAGGACCTGGAGACTAAGCAGTCTCTAGGAAAGAAGAGACCTAAATTGGCCAAGTATCACTGCTGTGTCCTATGGTGCGGGACCCCGCCCCCAGGACCCAGCAAATCTTTGATAAAACTACAGAAATGCCTGGTGTGATCTGATATTCTGGGGAAACAGGTGAGGAGTCTGGAGTTTCGTAAATGAGGCACAGGGCAAAAACAGGGAGGGACCAACAACTGGGTCACATAAATTTAAAACAGGCGAGAAAGAAGAAAACTCAAGTCAGGAAATGTAAACGATACCCTGACGTTCAGATCCTTATCAGGCTGTACCTGTGAAATTTGCTGCCTGAGTTGCCACCTTTAAAAGTTAGTGTTTTATAAAACATAAAGCATGTATTAGGGCACCAGACCTCATTCTAAGTGTTCTAACTAATATTGTCACTTGACCAGTTTGCTTGCCTGATGCTCCCTTATTCTCATTGCCCCCATTTCATGCCAAAGTTGGGGCCAAAGGGGGATTATACAAGCACTTTGTTCATGGTGAGCCAAAACCCTCTAAACTTCCATTAATCTGTGAGATTTCTCCTTGTATTGACAAAAGAATAGTGACTCGCTGAGACTTACACAAAAAGTCAGGTGTAAGTTAACCAGAATCTAGTAACACTTCTCCCTTTTTTGAGAAGGATCTCAAGTTAGCATATGGAGCAAACATCCAAGTTGGGTATGTCTGTCTCTGAGAAAGTCAGCTCCAGAGAGAGACAGGTGACTTGAAAGGTGGTGTAAATACGCAAGATTTCCTTTCTTTTCAAGTTTCAGACTTGAAGCTTAAATATCTTCAGACTCCCGGGGCATCTGGGTGGCTCAGTCGGTTGGGCGTCTGACTTTCGATTTCGGCTCAGGTCGTGATCTTGGGATCCTGGGATCGAGCCCCGTGTTGGGCTCCCTGCTCAGCGGGGAGTCTGCTTGTCTCCCTCTCCCTCTGCCCCTCCCCCTGCTCACTCACTCACTTTCTTTTTCAAATAAATAAATCTTTAAAAAAATATATCTTCAGACTCCCACAAAAAAAAAAAAAAACAGATAGTTCTCCCAGCCCTTGCTGACAACTAACTTCTCAGAGTGTTAGAGATATACTGGGGTCAGTATGGAGGAAGAGAAATGAAGGGTCTCATCCTGGAGAGCTCCGTCCGGAGGGAAAAGGGAGAAAGACAGAGCTGAAAGCCAGCTGGGAGTCTGAGGCCTGGTTTACCCTCCCACTCCACACTGATAAGAGCCAGAAATTTTCACCCTCTGTTCTGGCAAGGAAAAGGTGCCTTCTGCTTAGATAATACTCCACTGGCTATGGTGGTTACTATTTCAGAGGGACAGAACATTGAAATGGAGATATAGTGCAGAAAGAAAAGTAAACTATGCAAGAGAGCAAATTCTTAAAAAAAAAAAAACAACCGAGCGTACACTTACCTGTGTAAATGCGATCAAGTGTGGCTATGGTACTTAATGTGAGTATCACTCTGTTGGACATCTGATAACTCCAGACTGGGTTTAGTGAAGTGTACCAGATGCGGAGAACAAGAAGAAGAATCTGTCCTAAAATGAATCCCCAGATTCTGAGGTACCTGTAAATACAAAATACAAAAATATATTTAACAACTTTTTATGTGGTTTCAGTGTACTGTGTTCAGTGAATGTCATAATTCAGAGAATGAGTATATGAAATAGTCCTGTTGGTAATTTGCAGTAAGGAACATGCCTTAGTCTTTATATAGTCCGTTACCTAGGCAACTTGTTATAATTCCTTAATGCTCAAAACATGATGGAGACTGACGGCAAGCATTCCCATTCTGATTTTGTGAAAAAAAAAAAAAATGAGACTTCTACAAGCTGTATGCAAAGTAAATACTATCACTTGGAATTCCCGGTCCCAACCTCCCGCTTGGAAAGCTATCACACTTGTCTGTCTACAGGCATAAGATGCGAACCTCTGTCCGTGGACAGAAGATCCCATACCTTTGCAAGCCACTTCCTGTCCACCATGTCACGGCCTGCAGGATCAGCGAGGAAGACACACCGAGCGCGAGGCCCACCAGCCGAACCCTGGCATTTGGAGCCAGGAAGGAGGCTATGCCGCCTACAAACAAATGAAGGGGAGCTAAACTTCTTTCACTTAGCATAAGGGTTTCAAGGCTTATCCATACTGTACCATGTATCAGTTCTTCATTCCTTTTTATGGCTGAATAATATTCCACTGCACAGAAATAGTGCATTTTGTTCATCCATTCATCAGCGATGGGCATTTGGGTTGCTTCCATTCTTTGGCTACTAAGAATAATGTTGCCATAACCATTTGTGTTCAAGGGCATATGTGAACCAATGTTTTCGTTTTTCTTGGGTATATACTAAGAAGTGGAGTTGTTAGGTCATATGATAACTCTGTTTAACATTTTGAGGAACTGCCAAACTGTTTTCCAAAGTGGCAATCCAGTACGTGAAGTTACATACAAATATATGTGTGTGTGTGTGGGGGGGTGTTCTTTGTATTCTACACATTTTAGTATTTTTAAGAACCAATTATACTTCTTTTCCAATAAACCGATCATATTCTTTGCTCTGTTATCTATTGAGTTGTTGGTCCTTTTTATTATTGATTTGTAGAAACCCTATGTTAGTGAAACTAGCCCTTTGGCTAAAAGAGCTGCAGGTATCTTTCCTAATTTGTTGTTTGACTTTGCTTTACTATAGTGTTCATCATGCACAATTTTCCTATTTGCATGCAGTAGCATTCAACAATTTTTAATGGTTTCTGACTTTTGTGTCATAGTTGGGAAAAGAACACAAAATGTTCAAGAGGTGACCTATTCTCCCTCTTCATTTCAGTGATCCTTAGGCTTTTCCAATCTGATAGAAAAGTTAGAACTGTTAGAGGCATGGACTCTTAGTGTAGCCTTCCAATTCCACTAAAACTCTTTAAGGGAGTCATAAGAGAAAGAGGAATCTTGTTTCATTTAATCATTTAGCATTCAAAGAACAGTCTACATATTTTCACTTGATTTTTGACAAAAAAAAAAAAAACCTCAAAGAAGCACTTTTAAATCTTACCCACAGTAGTTATCCGCAACAGGATGAGCATCCACTTCTTGCTAGCCAATTTCCAGAAAGGAGTAAATATTAGGAATATTGGAGAAAGAAATGCTATGCCAAAGCCTTCAAGCCCAGTGAGTTCCAGAGTTTGCAGGGGAAAGTAATAGATCATCGGTCCCAGGCCATGGCAGAGAGACCAAGAAACATACCCTAGCGGGGGAAAAATGTTTAAAGAGAAAAAAAAAATGTTTAAAGGGCAAGTGTAAAGGTGTCCTTGTTTCCCACAGTAGCCCTGCCCCCCGCCCCACCATAACTGCCCTGGCTGACCCACCCTCCTTCACCATTCTGACCTTAACAAGATTCCACTACAGAATTCCTCCCCTCCCCACCATCAGAAAGAGAATGTCCCAGGATGAGAATGGGTCCTGCTGTGGTGAGTCCCTTGACATCCCTTGTTTACTCCTTTAACCTTGTTCACACTCCCACAGGTCGTCCCTTTCTTAAAACCTCTTCATCTGGACCATCTGGGTTGAATTTGATGTTCTGTCAGGACCCTAATTGATAAAATGTCTTTACCTAAGTCAACCCTTCTATAAAGAGCAGTATCATGAAAATCAAAAAGAGGAACAAACAGGGGCACCTGGCTGGCTCAGTTGGATGAGCATGCGGCTTTTGATCTCTGGTCGTGGGTTCAAGCCCCATGTTGGATGAAGAGATTATGAGAAAAAAAAAAAGCAAAGAAAAGAAAAAAAGGGGTGGGGGGACAAGCAGCAGGAATCCCTTCCTCGCACTCCAGACTGCACCCAAAGGCAGGTTAGTTAGGCAACAATCATTTTCTTGTAAGTAGACTTTTTAAAACCTAACCTTAGGAGACAGTATGGGGTAAGTGAAAAACCTAGATCTGAAGTCAGGCTCACCTTGGCCAACTACTGACTGCATCATCTTCTACATTAATGATAATTAACTAATGGGCACTTACTATGTGTCAACATCTGTGCTAAGTATTTACAGAGATCATCTCTCTTGTTCCTCATCCAACTCATGTCCTATGAAATGGACACTTTTTACTCCCCTCTTACAAATGTAACAGCAAAGAAAGCTTCTGCGATTCAGAAAGTAATTGCCTAAGGTCAAAACCGTAGCACATGGCAGAGTGAACCTAAACCCGGGCAGTCTGGTTCCAAATGCAGTCATCTATCTTCGTCACGTGTAGTTAACTTTCTCCCCTCGTACTTCTCAGCCTTCCTTTCTTAATCAGCAAAAGAGCTCTTTTAGCCACCTCACAGGGTTGTTAGGATTAAATGAGATCAAGTGCTCAGAGTACCTAGCACCCTAGGTACTTACTGAATGTAATTCACGTTACACTGCTGTACTTATGAGATACATTCGGAACCAGGGCAAAAGCGGGGTGGGGGGGGTGGCTTCTGAATATGAGCAGCTCCCAGAAAATCAAGTTTTTAGGCAGGTGCCCCTCCCAAGCCCAAGGAATGTTTCATAATGAACAGCGAGATGATAGCATTCTCCCAAACGTTTGGCTGGGAATTCTGATTTTAATCACAGAAGTCCGACAGACTTACACCAATCATTGTTCTTGGGACTCTGGGCAAAGCTGGTAAGTGCGCACACAGGACTCGAGTTCGACGCTCTTCGTCAAATGCCCAATGGTGAGGTGTGCTCACCTCAGGCCGCGGGGGGACACGGTGGCCCCTTTCCTTCAGAAAGGTAAGGTCCAGCACTGACGTCTATTAATCTAAACTTAAAGGTCTGGTGGGTAGGGACGTTCGGGGGCTGTACAGCAGCGCTAGTTCAAGGCCTCCACGTGGAGAACTGGGCGCAACCCCAGGGTGGCGTGGGAGCTCCGGGGCACTGTCTCCCTCCGCACCCCCCCCCCCCGAATCCTCAGCTTCCCAGCCCCAATCTGGGTCTTGTCTTTTTTTGACTTCGGTAGCAAAACTTCCCAGGGGACTTCTCTATTTGGGGCGCGGAGCGCGCTCCCTCCTTCCCGAGTCCAGCCCCCCGGCCCAGCGCCGCGGCTCCGGACCGGCGCGGGGAGCGGGCCGCCCCGACCGCGCGCCCAGGGCGGCCTCGGCTTACCCAGCAGGCTCTCCAGAAGGATCTCTCGCCACAGCCAGGGCATGGCCGCGACGTGGAGCAGCGCTTCTTCGGCCAGCAGCACGCGCCCGCCGCGCCCCGCGCCCCGCCGCGCCCCGCGCCCCTCCGCCGCCTCCTCGGGAGCTGGGTCCGCGCGCACGTCCCCTCGCCGAGCCGGCCGCCACCCACCAGCCCGCGGCCAGCGCGCCCAGCCGAGCCCGGGCGAGGGTGGGGCCGCCGCGCGTCCGCCTCCGCACCCCACGCCCAGCCCAGCCTGCCCGGGCCCGTGCCACCTGCGCGCCTCGGCGCCGTGCCCCCCGGCCGGCCGCCTGCGGCCCCGCGACTGCTCCCGGCAGGCTCACGGGGGCCTGGGACCCCGCCGTCGGGCAAAACCCGGGGCGCCCGGCCCGGCCGCAGAGCAGCCCGGGGAAGGAGCGCTGCAGACGCCCGGGAAGGCGGGAACCGGCGTAGCGTCGGGACGGGGGTGCCGGGTTTTAACGAGGCCCACGGGGGTGCGCTAACGAGGGGAAGGGTGCACGGGAGGGGGTCTGCAGGACGGGCTCCCGCACTCTGGGCGAACAGGAGCCAACAGCACCTCGTCTTTCTTAAGGCCTGGGCGACGCTCGGCGGGCGGGGGGCTCCCCAGACTGCGCTACTCCTTCTCAGCTTGGTGGTAAACAAATTGCGCTCGGGGAGGGCGGTCCAAACGTTCTAGAGGCTCCAGGATTTTCTGTGGCTTTTAGAGACGTCGCAACCCTTGCTCAGGGGAGAGAAAACCGCTGATGTGCGGGGAAACTCTGCCCTCCTCAACTTCATGAATAATGATGTCTGAGAGTGCCCATCCCTAAGGAGAAAGGGAGAGACGTTCTAATTAACAATGGAGCCAGTGAACTAGGCCGGTTGTTTCTCGCTCAAATATTACCCCACCCCAGAATGTCTTGAAAAAATTTTTTGAACCTTCCCAAAGCGATTTATATTAATTCTCTTTAACTCCTTACAAGACTTCGTTTATCACTTCTGGAAAGTTTGTTCCGAAATGAAACAATGATGAGTTGCCTAAAAGTATAAGAATCGCTTCAGAGCAATTGTTGCTGTAAGTCCATAGCAGTTTTGAACAAAGAGTTCCAAACCACTTAGGTAATTACTAGTACTCTGTCACAAGGATAGCATATAGATCAATGGAACAGAACTGAGAGTCCTGAAATAAATCCTCTCCATCGGGGTCAGATGACTTTCAATAAGTTTGCCAAGACAATTTCCTGGGGGAAAATGATGGTCTTCAACAAATGGTTCTAGAACAACTGGATATCCACCTGAAAAACAATAAAGTAGGACCCATATCTCACACAATATGCAATATGCCATTTAATTCTAAATGGATCAAAGACCTAACTGTAAGACATAAAACTATAAAACTGAGAAGAAAACATAGGAGTAAATCTTCAGGGTCTTCAGTTGGGCAGTGAATTCTTAGAAATGACACCCAAAGGGGCGCCTGGGTGGCTCAGTCGTTAAGCGTCTGCCTTCGGCTCAGGTCATGATCCCAGGGTCCTGGGATCGAGCCCCGCATCAGGCTCTCTGCTCAGTGGGGAACCTGCTTCTCTCTCTCCTACTCCCCCTGCTTGTGTTCCCTCTCTCGCTGTGTCTCTCTCTGTCAAATAAATAAATAAAGTCTTTAAAAAGAAAAAAAAGAAATGACACCCAAAGCCCAAGTGACAAAAGACAAGAGATAAACTGGGCCTCATCAAAATTAAAAGCTCTATGCTTTAAAGGACACTATCAAGAAGGTGAAAAAACAATGCACATATTGTGAGACAGTATTTTCAAATGGTACATCTGATAAGGAGCTGTTATCCAGAGCATACATTAAAAAATATGAGTCAACAATAACAACCCAATTTAAAGATGAACAAGAGATTTGATAGACCTTTCTCCAAAGAACATATACAAGTAGCCAATAAGCACAGGCAAAGAATATTCAAATAATTTCATTAGGGAAAGGCAAATCAAAACCACAATGAGATACCACTTCACACTCACTAAGATGGTTATAATAAAAAAATCAGACAATCACAAGTGTTGACAAAGATTTGGAGAAAGTGGAACCCTTCTACATTGCTGATGGGAATGTAAAATGGTGTAGCTACTTTGGAAAATAGTCTGGTAATTCCTCAAATGATTAAACATAAAGTACCATATGACCTAATAATACTCCTGGGTAAGTATAAGTATATATACCCAAGGAAAATGAAAACATGCAGAATTTGTACACAAATGTTCATAGAACCATATTTATAATAGCCAAAAAGTGGGAACAGCCCAAATGTGCAACAAATGATGGTTGGATAAACAAGAGGTGGTATATCCATACACTGGAATATTATTCAGCAATCAAAAAGGAATGAAGTACTGATATATGCTACACCATGGATGAAGCTTGAAAACATTATGCTAGGGGCGCCTGGGTGGCTCAGATGGTTTAGCGTCTGCCTTCGGCTCAGATCATGATCTCAGGGTCCTGAGATTGAGCCCGGCATCAGGCTCCCTGCTCAGCAGTGAGTCTGCTCCTCCCTCTCCCTCTGCCTCTCCCCCTGCTTGTGCTCTCTCTCTCTCTTTCTCAAATGAATACATAAAATCTTAAAAAAAAAAAAAAAACACATTACACTACGTAAAAGAAGCCAATCACAACATAAATCACATATTGTACAATTCCATTTAAATGAAACTTTCCAAACTGGCAAATTTATAGTGACCGAGAGTAAATTAGTTGCTTAGGGCTGGGGGACAAGTGGCAAGGGAAAGGGAATATTCGAATGGGCATACAGTTTCTTCCAAGGGGGGGATGAAGTTCTAAAATTAGATTGTGACCGTGGTTACACAACTATGAATATACTAAAACTATTGCCTTACACATGGTAAATGGGTGAATTATAGGTGTGTGAATTATATCTCAAGAAGACAGCTTTAAAAATACAATACATTCTAGTTAATGTTTTATAAAAGTGTTTTGGTTCTGTTCCAGTCTTTTACTATCAGCCATCCTTCAACATGTGAAGGACTTCAGTGAATATAAACATCAGGCACTGCTTTTTCCTTCCTCTTTGCCCACGTACATTAATTTTTCTTGCTCCCATATGAAAAGCATCGTATTTAGTGCTGTGAGTGCCATGTAGGCGCTCTGTAAAGTTTGTCCCTTTCAAAGCTAAGTTGTAGGACGAACTTTGCTTCTATTAAGGATGCATTGTGTTTTCTACTGAAAAATTGAAAGCTCAGTTTTTAGTCTTAGTAATTTTTCTTCTCTTTAACCATTTGATCACTGATACCTTCAAGGGAGTCTGGAAAAATGCAGTCTAGCTCTGAACCCAGAAAGGAAAGAAATCAAGTTGTGGTGAGCAGCTGTTCCTGCTATAAACACCTACTTTATACATAGTTGTTTCTGCTATAAACACCTACTTTATACTTAGATCCTCTGGTCTAACAAGTTATGAAGTTGCTTAAATAGATTAAGTACTAAAGCACTCAGCGTATCGCCTATGGTATTTAACTTGCATTATTATTTGTATATCTCTTCATAATATTTGACTGTATGCTAAGCATATTGTAGGTAAGTACTTGTTTGACCATTACGTGAATAACCGCTCCATTCTGAGCTTATTTTAATTGCCTTCTCTAGGCATTCTCTAATTCATTCTGACTTTCTTCCAACTGTGGAGAGAAGAATGCTATCAGTATGCCAGGGAGAATTTCATTAGGGTTTTGTTTTTTTTCCCCACTCCCCTTCTACAGAGGGATAATAATAATTTGGTTGTGTTTGCAATAATTTTTCTGATTTACCATGTTGTCCCTCCGTGGCACATTGTGGGAACATCTATCATGATTCCCGACCCCTTCTTATGTAGCTTGTAAGTACATAAGTTCTTATATAGTTTGAATTATTGTTCCTACAACAGGTTAACTATGAAGTTGCTTTTAATTTCATTCCCAAATATCGTAAGTCCAACAGAATGCTTAGATGAACTTCTAATTACCTTGCTCTCCATTTAATTTTGTTGCTATTTAACTATTGTTACTGTGTAACTTTTACTCATGACATACAGCATATAAGTTACTATAGAACTGTATCAGCGTCATTCAGCTTGATCTGCTCTGTGAATGCATCCATTATATGTAATTCACTGCCGCTACCTCAATTTTTGTATTTATAGTCTGCCTGGTTTTAATCTAATTTCAAAGGCCACGGTCTTTTCATTTTTGTCGGTATCTCTTCTTTGACCTCCAAATGCCATTTGCATTCTTATTTTACATGGAAATGAATGAAGCCCATCATGGCATTACCCACTGTTCCTTTCCTCCTTCCCTGTTTCTTGGAGGCTGAACACGTCAAGGTCAGTCAGAACATATTGAGACTATTTTTATCAGAAGACAAGAATCTCTACAAGGAGATAATACTTTTTATGGAATAATAAAGATCCTCTGGTCTAACAAAAAACAGAAATGATTTTCTTTGAAGAGGCAAAACAAGAAGAAACTCTCCTTCATGTCACTTCAAGCTCTCAAGTATGCCCATTTTTCTTAGAGCATCCGGGCCACTTTAGTATAAGCTAAGTCCATGTTTTACAATGACAGATGTTTATTACTCACTCACATCACATATCCATGGGGGGGGGCGGCTGCCGCGGTTCTTCATCCCCATGAATCTGGGACTCAGGCTGAAGGAGCAGCCTCTACCTGTGGGCCTCATCAAAGACTTCATCACACTCGGCAAATAGAGTGGTCAAGCTGATTCAGTGGGGCAAAGTGTATACAAAAGAAGCAGGGAGTGTTTTGAACAATAATACAATCTATTACAATTCATTACATCTGTTATATATATGTGTGTATACACACACACACATAATCCATTATATCTATTATATGTATATACAGAGAGAATTTATAGTTGTTAGTCCTTTTCATTTTAATTAGGAATTGATTAGTAGTTATTTAATTATCTTTGATTATTTGCTTCTTTTTTGCCTAATACATTAAGAATATTTTCTCATGTCCATCAAGAATTTTCTGAAATGTGACTTTTAATGGCTTTATGTTATTTCATAGCATGGTTATATATAATTTACTTAACCATTCCCCTTTTGATGGATACTTAGGTTGCTTTGTTTATGGTAATATTCAATAAACAAACTCCCTACCTAGAAAACATGAACACCCCCCCCATTCAGTTCATTCAAAAGAGAGAGGTTACACATCTCTAACAAAATGAAAAAAGTAATGAACTTCTCTAAGAAACTGATGATCTTTGGCTTTGTTTTAGCCAAAGTCTTCAAGGCACTGGATTTTGCTTGAGATCAGCAGACTTCAGCCTGTGGCTCTGAAGAAACAAAGGAATACTCTTTTCCTGCCTCTCTCCACTTTGGGCAGCTGTTTCTTTCCTTGAATGGAAACAAAATGGAAGCTCCCGATGGCAGAGAAGGTTAACTATCTGCCCAAACATTCCTGTCTGTCCTCTGCTGTCCAGAGAATAGAGCTGTTACTAGAGAGGAGCTGCCAGCCAGAGGCTGCACTTCTCAGCTCTCGGGCATCTCCATGGGGTCTTAGGTGACTAGTTCTCATCAGTGGAATGTGAACCAAGGGATGCATCACTGCCAGACAAGGAGGTTGAAACATGCTTCCTCTCTCCCCTTCTCTCCTCTTCTGCTTGTGATGAGACCCTAGGGAAAGGCTGAGCCACAAGAGGAAGGGAGCCGAGGACCTTGACTCATTACAAAGAGGAAAGCTAGCCTGTTGACTGGGAACACCAATCTTGTACTGGTGAATATGATTAAGCCACTGAAATGCAGGGGTTTATTCAGTACAGAACTAGCATTACCCTAACCAATATGCCCCTATCCAGTTTTTTCCCCAGAGGTTAAGGGAGTATAAAAACTAGGGGGATGCCCTTGAGTGCTCATCCTGTGCCCTTCTAGGCATAAGAAGGAGAGAAAGAGGAATAATCAGGTTACAAAATGTGAGTGTGATGCTTGAATTAATTTGTCCTCTAAGCATTTTTATGCTGCCCCTCATGAATATTTGCTCAGTAAATGCTCTCTAGGGAAATCAGTACAGGCAGGGATCCAGTCTCCTCGATTGCCAGAGTCTTCTGTCAGGTTTTCAATTAAGGTTACCAGTAAAAGCACCACATTCTTTTGAACTGGAAAAATGGAGACCATAATACAACCCTTAAGAGTGGGGCTTCAGGGATGAACCCATCTGTATTCAAATCCCAGCTCACCCGTGGACTAGCCCATAGCTAAACTTCTGGGAGCAGGGGCCAGAAGCCAAGCTGTATTCCTGATCCGTGGAGAAAACCTGCTGCCCTGAGCACCGGATGCCAGTTAGCTCACCGCCATGTCCGCGCTGGTAAGTCAACTCTCCTGCTCCCGCAGCCAGCATGGGAACCACCGCTGCCCCCTGGACCTCGCCTTTTCGGCTGCCATATCTGCCAACGCCTCCAGCGACGGTGTGTCAGCTAAGGTCCCTAGGGGAGCAGACACCAGGACAGAATTAGAAGTGAAAGGTATCTATGAGGGGAATACCCATGAAAAACAAAAGGGGAGGGAGCAGGAGAAGGCGGGGAGAGCCTTCAGAGGGTGATGTGGGTCCGATGCTCCTGAAAAAGAGAGCGGGGAGGAAGGAGGACAGGGTGGGAGAGCCTCAGGCTGTGGTGACCTCTGCGAAAGTCTCAGCCGGACAGAATGGGAGGCAATCGGAGGATCCTGCATCGGGGAGGACTAGCCCAGCTCCTGTGCATCCCTTTCCCCCTCCATTGAATGGAGCTGCCAGGTTAGAGCAGAGGCATGGAATGAATGAGGGCAGTGGATGCATTTATGCTGTTAAATATGCTCCTCACAGCAGGTTCTCTTGGAGATTGGGGGGCATACATCCCTGCCCCCGGAGAAGATGCTCTGGCCTCACCGGCTCCTGAGTCGAAGTCTGAGTGATGAAGTTTAGACGGTGTGCTCTTACTGCAAGGAAGTCCAGGGGAGCAAGTGACTGGCATTTTCAGCACCAAAGGAGGAAATAATCTCCTTAGATATAGGCCAAAACAAATGAGTGTGAGGCATGCAAAGCACTTAGCCCAATGCCTGGTGTGTAACGGCTGTTATACTCACCCACCACCCCAAGAATGTCAGGGAAGGTCATGGAAGGAGAGGCATTGTCAAATCAAGCTCTCCTAGATTCAAATCTTGACTCCAGCCTTCCGATGCAAATGGGCAAGTGACTTACCCTTTCTGAGCATCAGTTTCCTCTTCTGTAAAGCCTCCTTTGTGGAGTCATTGCGAGGATTTGCATCACCATATGGAAGATGATTGGCCTGGAGTAGGCTCTGAGAAAAACAGCGATGCTATAGTTACTTTGTGGTGAACAGAGTAAGCAGCACCAAGGTTAAAGGGTACACTCTGTGGCTGTGGGCACTATGCCATGTTCATCCCTGTAGGCCTGGCACTCAGTATGAACTGTGACATGCCAGGCCCTCAATAGATATTTGCTGATGAATGAATGAATGAATTTTTTCTTATTGATAGATAAAAGAGAAAACTACATAAATCATTTTTTTAAAGATTTTATTTATTTATTTGAGACAGAGAGGACACAAGTGGGGAGGAAGGTCAGAGGGAGAGGGAGAAGCAGGTTCCCCGATGAGCAGCGAGCCCAATGCGGGGCTTGATCCCAGGACCCTGAGATCTTGACCTAAGCTGAAAGCAGACACCTAACGGATGAGCCACCCAGGCACCTCTACAAAAATTATTTTAAACTAGGATTTTCTTTTGCAGACTAATTCTCCCTGATAATGTCTTCCCTTCTTATTTTTTCCTAATGTTCTTGCATGCAATCCAATCTCTCCAAAGAGTTTAGGGATTATATAGTCAAATAGTTTTATTTTATTTCATTAATTCAATCTTTATTCTGATCAAAGTAATAGAATACATAGTTTTAAAAGTCATATAGTAATGACAAAACATCTTTCCCCTGGCTCACCCCTCCCTGCCCTTGATCCCCATTCCTCAGGGGTAACCAGTTTCAACTCCTTAGCTGTTTTTTTTTTTTTAAGATCCACCCATTTATTTTAGAGAGAGTGCGCATGCACGAGTGGGGGGAGGGGCAGAGGGAGAGAGAGAGAAGGAATCCTCAGGCAGGGCTAGCACGACCCTGATATTATGATCTGAGTTGAAACCAATAGCTGGTCCCCCAACCGAGACACCCAGGCATCCCCCCATTAGCTGTTTTTTTGGTATTTACTTCCATATTTTTATGTGTTGATTTTTTTAAAAAATTAGACATCGTTGTTGATTTTTTTACTGTTGAACATGGGGGTTTAATCTCTTCTCCCTACACACATAAACACACACACACATACTTCTTGCTTTCTTTTATCCAATATAGTTGTGACAGTTATTTCACAAATTTTTCATAAATCAGTAGTGTGTTTATCGTGTTGGGATTATGTCACTGCCGCATCATGCAGAACTCTGCAATTCTATTTTATTTCTCATATAGTTTTTGTGTTCTCTTTATGATTAATTTCTTTTTTTTTTTTTATTTACTTACCTGTGATAACCACAAATTCGTTTCATTCCCAAACTGGCCCCCAGAGTTGTAAAACTTCATGATAGTCAAACCCATGTGGCCTTCTACCAGTTCCCTTCTTCCTCTGGAATCACCTCTCCTGGTGGTGCCCCCCAATCTTCTGCTCCAGTCTGGACAGGCTGCTCTCCAGGCTTGCTCCAGAACTCTGGTTCTGGAGCTTCCCATCAGTGCCATTTGAGAAACTGCTCTCGCCTCTCTTCTGTGTTGGGCTCCCTGTTTCCAGGATCCTGTGTCTTCCTCTTCATAGCGGCTTGCTGAGAAAGAGTATGTAAGAAGCAAGTGGGTTGAGGTTTTATCTGCAATGGTTGTTATCCACCCTGCTGGTACGATCCATTGAGATTGAGGAATTATTAAATAGAAAACATGTCATGGCAATTATTCATCCCAAGCTTTGACCAAATATGATACAAACTCCAAAGTAACAGTGACGTCAAGAAGTCGAGGTGTTTTCCATCTCACGTAAATGTCGGCATCAGTAATCATCAGTCATCAGGAACCCAGGCTCTTTCTCTCTTGTTGCTCATCATCCTCAACAGGCAGATTCCACCTCATGACTCAGGATAACTGCTTCAGTGCCAGACTTCATATCCTCATTCAAACCAACAAGAATAAGAAAAGAGGAGAAGGATGTTTCCTAAAAGTTGCACACACTACTTCCGCTTACCTCTCCTATGAACTCCATCATACGATTGCACTGACAGTCTTTCCTTATTTTATTCTTGTTTTTAACCTTACTTTTATGGTACCTCCCACAGATTTTATTGTCCCTATACCTCTGCATCATGACTATTATTAGTTTAAGCACATGGTGTGAAGTAAACATGCATCTTAATTTTTATTACTTTTATAGCTTTAATTTGTAGCCCAGATGTTGGGTCTCACCAACCCACACTTCTCTTTTATAGATTATACCCAATTCAAAGTACAACGTCGCTATATACCCCAGAAGCAAACCCACACCACAAATCAATAAGGATTTTTGAAGTTTGGCCTGTTGTGTTCCAGTGGAACTTTGTCCGTGTTGATGGCTTTTTAGCCTCCTTGGTGGGGGATGTCATGCAATGGAAGGCAGGGAAATGCTGCATGTTTCCCACCACGTGGAGGAAAGTGGTTTGCAGTGGGACAAATGACAACATGAAAAGAAGGGCAAAGAAAAGAGTCTTGGCAGTATTCAAGTCCCTCTTTCTATTTGTTTCTAAAATCCAGCTGCATGTTTGCCCTGCCCAAAGTTTGCTTGTTCAATGCATCCATGGATCGTGTTAGACAATAAATCCTCCCTTTTGCCCAAGCCAGTCTGATTCAGGTTTCTGTCACTTGAAAACACAATAATCTTGACCAGCTCATATTCAAACAAAGTAGCTTCTTATAATTGCAACAGAGCTATCTCATTGTGCACATGGTTGGGGCAGGCGTCGGTGGGGGGCGGGCAGGCGTCGGGGTTAGGGAGTGATGGTTGAAAGATACAAAGTTTCTTTTGGGGGTGATGAGAAATGGTCCAGAATTGGGGGGGGTTGGTGGTTGCACAACTCTGTGAATACCCCAAAAGCCATGGACTTATATACTTTATATAGGGGGATTTTATGGTATGTGAACTAAATCTCAATAAATCTGCTTTTAAAAACTAGTATAGGGGCACCTGGGTGGCTCAGTTGGTTGAGAATTTGACTCTTGGTTTCAGCTCAAGTCATAATCTCAGGGTCGTGAGATCGAGCCCCGCTCCACGCTCAGTGCAGAGTCTGCTTCAGGTTCTTTCTACCCCTCCTCTGCCCCTCCCCCCTCACACTGTCTATCAAATAAATAAATAAAATCTTAAAAAACAGAAACAAAAACTAGTGTGGGACGCCTGGGTGGCTCAGTCGGTTAAGCATCTGCCTATGGCTCTGATCATGATCCTGGGGTCCTGGGATCAAGTCCCGCATTGGGCTCCTTGCTCAGTGGGGAAACTGCTTCTCCCTCTGCCTTCCGCTCTCCGTCTCTTTCCCTCTCTTTCTCTGACAAATAAATAAATAAAATCTTAAAAAAAAAAAAAAAAGAACTAGTGTAAGTTGTAGAATTTCAATCTGTGCATTTAAAAATAGTTAGCAAGGGATTCTTGTTATATCTACCTGGAGCCAGTTTCTACTCAGAGTCCTGTAAGAGTCGTGATCAAGATGATAACCATCGTCCCCACAGGAGACAAGGCAGGTTGTGTTCCTGCAACAACAGAGCAGGAAGTGCCTGTTCTCAGAGACCAACAGAAACAATTACTGTGGCATGGGCCAAGAGGGCTTCTCAAAGAGTGAAAAGGAAATCAATCATGTTGGCCAAAGTAAAGATCTGCTTGAGTGAACGCTTTCAATACAGTAAAAGTAGAACTAGAAAGTCTCGAGAAATACTGAGTTCACATTATAATATAAGCATCAGGTTTTCTTTCATGTAGACTTATATTCAAGAGCACTATGGTAGCACAGGTTACAAAAAAGACTTACTTAGAAGACAGGCTTGGAAAATCAAGAATCATTCAGCATTTTCTTCGATGTATACATTCTTACTTGTTCATTCTAACATTTCCTGGGAGCCCGCTGTGTACGTGGGGCTGTCATGATCCATGAGTGCACAGAGGGCATCAAGACAGAGTCCCAGCAAAGGAGGAGCTCACGGTCCAGTGGTGGAGCCAAAGTGCTCAGGTAATCACAGCCCAGTGTGGAAAGTGCCGCGGTCCCTCACGGGAGGGAGCAGACCCGCGGGCCCTTGGAGCCGTGGCTGTTACAGTCTATTTACACATAGACTAATGCAGTGCTCGCTTACATGCCCAAGCCTCCATTTTCCCACCTACAAAGTGAGGGTAATTATAGAACATAAAAAATGATGGCATCCATGCACTAACTGGTCTGACTTGAAAGAGATACAGATCAAACATACCATGCTTCAGGTTAGCTCCCTCGGAAGACTGTGACCCGATATATAAATTTCTGGAAGGAGTTACCTAAATACAAGAATTTCATTCACATTATCAGATTTGGATATCATGTATTCATCCAGTAAGTATTCATTGAACATCTATTAGCCATGCTTCTCAAACTGGAATATGGAACATGGGTAAGCAGCAGTGTATCAGAAATATGTAGACTCAGCAGTTCATTATTGCACATCTTTTCAGAGCACTATGGTCACTCAGTGTAAGCATTTCATCATGCTTTTATGTTAAAATAAATGTGGATATACTACAGAGAAGGATGCAAAATGCATATGAAGTTTTAGGATAGAGCATTTAAGGTTCATAGTAGATTTCTTTGACACGTCTTCCAGAATTTGGCAGAGGAGGGAGGGGATTTGTTCATTCTCTCCTGCCGTTAATTGAACCCCAGTTGTTAAATAGGTATCTTAGAAGATGGAAAATAACATCCCTCCAGGAGTATATAACTTGAGCTGAAACAAAATACTTGAACAAATGAATCAAATAGATATCCATATGTGTGTCTTTTGAGAAGTGTAAGAAAGAGATCACTGCTGTGTCTGTGAAATCATTTTCTACTAGACTCCTACATGACAGAACTATGAAAGACCAGTTCAGGGGTCCCACTAGAGGAACTTCAAGAAGAAAATGAAATTCAGCAGGTAGCTTATTAAGGAAACATTTAAGTAAAGAAAGGGTCCTTCATACATAGAGCAAAATCTCACATCACTAAGGTGACCAAGGCAGATGGGCTTGGAGGTATGGAAAGGGTTACAAAAGGCAGGGATTGGGAGAAACCCATTCCAGATCAATGGAATGACATCTAGAAAAGGGACAGTCAGGAAAAGCAAAGTTGTATATGGAGTTCAGGGAGTGAGCAGTTGATCTAAAACAGAAGTTTCACCAAGCACACCAGCACAGTCTACTGAAGAAACCTTGAACCCAAAGACAAAGCATGAGAAATATACCTGTCACTTAACGCACGCTCAAAGGAAGCTCACTAACTTATGGGAAAAGGACCAGGCAGATGTGATAATGTATGGCACTGCTCCCTGGCAAGTTAAAACGAGTTCAGCACCAGAATCAGCTTGAAATAGTTCCAGGTAGCTTCCTTCTCGTCTTCTCTCATCTCATTGTCTATTCTCTCCCATTCTGACACACACACAGAACACATTTTGCAATACTGCCCACGCCATTAGCTTCATCACATGCAGTTAGGGCCAAGAGTAGTCCCGTGTGATGGCTCATCCAGAGGTGGAATCACAGCTTGTGCTGGTGGATGAAGGGGGAAAGAGTTGGAATTGCCCAGTTTGGCAATATGTGGCCCAGGCGAATTCGTAATCTTTTTATCTTCATAGTTGCTAGATTGTCCACTCATCCTGGGAAGGAACTCTGTCTTGATTAATGTAGTTCCCTGTGTCTTGACACACAGCGTGGCAGTTTGAAGGAATCAATAAATAACACCATTCTTCCCCACCCAATACCTGAACCAACTGAGACATACAAAGGAAGCAAACAGAGGAAGAAAAACTAGCAGCTTAATTACTGGAAAAAGCTGAATAGGAGCATGTGGTTTAGATATGCAGCAACAATGGATGTCCTAATAACAACTCAAGAAGTAGGCAGACTCACCCACACAGCTACCAGCACCCTAGAAAACCACAGGTCTCAACCCACCAGGCAGATCCTCTGTTGGGTGGCCAATTGCAGAACAGAGCATCTGCTTTCTGCAGGTTGATTCCAGAGAGAAGGGCAGGAGGAAGGACTGAGCATTGTATGCTAAGAATTCCTTCCCAAATCAGTAGCACCTTGGGGAGACTTGAGCAAGGTGGCATGCTGTGTTACCTACTGGGTGTCCTTAGGAACCAAGAAGTCCCTCCCCCAATATGTGGCATTCTGAACCATGTGTGCACTGGATTGTCTATGTCACGGGGTACTTACTAAGGCCAACTTGAAATAAGAGGCCCATTGAACAGACGTGCTCGGTTATTCTAGCTGATCCTCTGCCTGGTGATGGAAGCTGCAGTGCACCTTCTTGTCCTGGGAAAAATCATCTCATCAGCCCATCTTAGTTATGACGTACATTGTCCAGGAGGCATTGGAGGAGGGCAAAGGTCGCATCAGAAGGAATCCTGGCACCGTTCTTCCCAGAGATCTCTAGAGTGCAAAGCAGGTTGCTGGAGAGAGATGAAATGAGTTTGCACAATGAGCCCAGGGCCTTCTAGGAGAGAATAAACCAACGACCCAACACTTTAAGCCTCAACACTTGCTTTCAGAAATCTAAAGATTTTGCAACCTGGCTAGCCATGGTGGAAATAGCATCAATCTTCTCTAAGGGACAATAAAATTTAGGAATGCAAATCAGATTAAAGCAAAATGACTTTTATCTTTTATTTAAGTTATTTTTAAAACAGTATTTTTCCCTAGAAGGTGGATATTTTTCAACAATAAAAAAAAAGCCTAATGACACAACAATGTTTGCCTAGTACTATATACATATATACATACAATATTCATTGGACAATATTAAATCAGTGGTAATCACTGTGGTACTGGGCTGTAAGTATATTATGTACTATAACAGAAGAATGTGGGATTCTAGGTCAATTAATAATATATAAGATTGTGACTAAAGCAAATGTTTAGACCGTTTTTTTTTTTCCTTAAGATTTTATTTATTTGTTTGACAGAGAGAGACACAACGAGAGAGGGAACACAAGCAGGGGGAGTGGGAGAGGGAGAAGCAGGCTTCCCACTGAGCAGGGAGCCTGATGTGGGGCTAGATCCCACGACCCTGGGATCATGACCTGAGCCGAAGGCAGACGCTTAACGACTGAGCCACCCAGGCACCCTTAGACTGTTTATTATAATCAAAGTGTTCAAGCCTAGTATCACACAAATAAGAAATAATCTCCCTAATTATAAATAATTACTGCAAGTTCATTTTTTAGAAAAAGATCTGATTTGCTCTCTTCTTAGAAACAACCCAGTGTGTGTATATATGTACATCAAGTTTACAGAGGTTTTGAGTCAAAAAAGATCGTAAAAATCATCTAGTTATTTAGTTCAGCGGATACCCATGTGGATACCCATTTTTTAATGAAGTGACAACTAATGTTTGAAAGAGTGTTAAAGAATGTCACTTTAGAGACGAGTAAAGTCACTTTACAGATGAATCAAGGTCAATTTGTTTCAGGGACAGAACCAGACCAGTCTCTTGTTTTCTAGCTTACACTGTAAAAAGTATATTTAAAAATATCTCCTAATTCTAATATCTCCTAATCTCTTAATTCTGAATTTTCTCTATTTTAGACTGACTTTCTATCCACCCAATTTAAATTAACAGTTTTCTGCACAGACAGGAACTGCAGAACAGAATCAGTAAGTAATACCAAGTTGTCCTGGAACCGCGGCACTTCCTGGAAACAGAAGTAATTAAGGTAAGGTGTGGAGATTTCCAGGGGACCTAATGCCCCCTGCAAGGGGCCCCAGCAAGGTGCTCACATGCACATACATTTACATACAATTCTCAAAAGTAAACTATTTTAACCACAACTGGTGCAGACAGCTGTCCCTTTCCACTTCAGCTTCCTGTCTGTCACATGTTCCACCTGCCAAGGGCATTAGAGCATCTGAATGAAGTTTTGGGATCCTGCTAAGGAGAAATTGAGTGGGAAATGTGTCATGTTACCTGCAATTTGGAAAGAGTTTTGGGAAGTTTCAGCAAAATGAGATATCATCGGACTTCTTATTTATTTATTAAAGAACTGAAAGAAAAACATCATCCAGTGTTATTGAAATGTAATTGACAAATGAAATTGTATAAATTTAAGGTGTACAATGTGATATGATATATGTATATATTGTGAAATGATTACCCCCAAAATAAAGTTACTTAACACATCCATCACCTCACATAGTTACCCTTTTGAAAGAAAATTGGGATAAAAAGTTAGTAGAATATGAAACAAAAGTGGTTACTATGAAGAGTGAAATCAAAAGAAATTAGTCTGACATGGAGAAGCAACTTGTGATAAAAAATTTCAGATCATACCAAAAGCAGTAATTCATCGAGAGGAAGAGATACATTTCAGATAGAAGTAATAAATAGGTTTTGGGGCTGTTTGATAATCCCAGTAATGAAGAGGAGAAAAATATATTTAATTGGAAAAATATTTAAATTTCTTGCTCACTTGATGTGAAATAGTGCCATCTAAAATGAAAAGGGAAATCATAGTATACCCCTACAAGGGGCTCACAGAGCCAAAATGGTTAATAAGTGCTGTCCCTTCAAACAGTACTCCAGATTAGACACTGTACTGTACAAGGAACCTAGAAAATGTCCTGAAATCTTACCGCTGGTACAAGAATGATAGACTTTCCCAGATTTGACCACAAACCTCAGTACGTACATGATGTTGCAAATGAATTGTGAAGCTGAGGAAAATCCTTCTCAACTATCAAGAGTAAACAAACTTTGATGTAAAAGCTGAATTATCTTTCTATTCTCACTGAGGAAGTATTACAAAATCATTTTTTAATGATTTTATTTATTTGACAGAGAGAGAGAGTGAGAGAGAGTATATGCAGGGGGAGGCAGACAGAGGTGCCACCCAGGTGCCCCTCAAATCATTTTTTAATGAAGTGACAACTAATGTTTGAAAGAGTGTTAAAGAATGTTACTCAAATTGAATAAGCTACAGCTCATGAAACCAGGACCTGGCCCTGGATGTAAATTAAAATGTATTTTCTTAATCGGAAGAAATGAGGACCTCTTTTTGCAATCTTTGGGGAGCACTCAGAAGCCAACCAGTGTGGTCACGGACTGTAAGTCATCTGGCGCCTTGCCAGCAGGTGGCAGTGAGAGAGAGCAATTCCAAATAATAACCCCAGGGGCCCTCAGAAATTGCTGCAAGATAAAAGGCTATTTTTTGCATACTGCCTGGTACCAGATGTTTTTACTTTGGTGCTTTGGAGTGTTTTAGAAGAAGAATGTTTTAAGAAAGATATGAAGCATATATATAGCTTCCCCAAACAGTAATATATTTACTGGCATGGAGAACCCCCCCATATTGTACTTATTTCATTTTACCATTATGAGCAACGCACTTCAGGGTTTTACTATACCAAAACCAGTTTCTCCTAAAAGGTGTCTTCGTCCTTATTACCCTGCAGGAAAGGCTGTTGTTTTTCCACTTAAAAACAGCCTCTTTTGGGGTGCCTGGGTGGCTCAGTCAGTTAAGCGGCTGCCTTTGGCTCAGGTCATGGTCCCAGGGTCCTGGAATAGAGCCCTGAGCTCCACATAGCCTCGAGCTCCCTGCTCCGCGGGGAGTGCTTCTCCCTCTCCCTCTGCCCCTCCCCCTGCTCGTGCTCTCACTCATGCTCTCTCTCAAATTAGTAAATTAAAAAATCTTAAAAAAAAAAAAAAAGAACAGCTTCTTTTAATGTGCAAGAGCAAATATTAATTTACAGGGTCTGTTACATGCAAAATTTAAAGCATTTCACGTTGAGAAAGAACAGCCAAAGCAATGGTAGCAGCAACATAGGCTGGTGGTAGGTGGAAAGATCGTGGTCAGTTAAAATCCAGCGTTCTTTCCGGTGCTGATGCCCAAGATCCTTGGCATAACAATTAACAGTAGCAGCTAAAGACTTCCATGGGTCTGGCTCTGCACTACCATTGTTCCGAGTCGTTCACATCGTTTCATCGGTTTCAACACTGCTCATAACAATCCTATCAAGCGTATCAAGTGGTCCTGTCATTGCTCTTGTTTCCAGATGAGGAAACTGGGCCACCGAGAGGTTAAATAACTTACCTTATGCCACACAGTACGTGGCAGACCTGGGCTTTGAGCCTAGGACAGCCTGGTTCACGACCTGAGGCACTTAAGCCACCTGCTACTGCCTTTGCTATAAACCCAGTCCTATGTTTATCCGTTCCAAAGAGAGCATCATTGTAAAACAACCAGTAGGACATCCCCCGAGGACAGTAATATTGCGATAGTCCCATCTTTTAACAATGATAAAAAGGATGCTACTGCTCCGTCTGATTCCCCCCTCCACGTTCAGAAAGCGGCAGTGCCCGGGGCATCCGCCAGCCTGCGACGCACACAGCATCCCCCTGAGCTTCCTCCCTCCGCAGTACTCCCCTGTCCCGAGTCTCTCCTTTCCTAGCCGCGGGCCTCAGATACAATAGGCTGCGCTCACATTCCGGGCTTTGCCCCATCCGCTCCTGGCCCCACCCGTTCCTGGGAAGCTGAAATCACCAGGATGATCAAGAACCTTCTGTCAGCCCAAACCAGGACCTGGCCCTTCCCTTGGCTTGCGTTACCCTTCTCCCCCGGGCCTCGTTCCGCAGCCCTGCCCTTCGCTCCTGAGCCTTGTTTGCGGACTCCTCCTCCTCTGCCTTTTCTTCTCTTCGCTTTTCTCTCCCCCCTCTCCCTGACCCTGTCACCATTCTGACCCCAACTGCCTCGTACAGACTGGAGGTTTCTTTTCTTTCTTACTTTCTTTTTAAAGACTTATTTGAGAGGGAGTGAGACTAAGAGAGAGCGCATGAGCAGGGGGAGAGGGGCAGGGAGAAGAGGACTCCCCGCTGAGCGGCGGGGGGGGGGGGGGGGGCCTCCATCCCAGGACCCCGGATCACGACCTGAGCCAAAGGCAGAAGCTTCTCACTTCTCGGGCTGAGCCACCCAGGCGTCCCCAGGCTGGAGGTTTCTAGCCCTTTCTGGTTCTGCAACTCTCCTTGGCTCCCAACTCTTCCTGCTGTCCATCATACATCTCTCTTTGGACATGTCCACTGGAAGGCCCCAAACATTACCTTCTGCCCACCAGCTGCATTCCTTTTCTTATAGCCCCTGTTTCAGCTAATGACACTGTCCTTCACCCAAGCTAGAAATCCCAGCCCCATCCTGCATCCCTTCCTTTCTCTCAAATCCATCTGCCAGTGAGCACTGATGACTGGCCCCCTACCCACCCCCACCATGCATCTCCAGGTCTCATCCAGCATGGTCCCCCTTTCCACTGCCCCAGCCCCTGCTCAGGCTCATATTCCTCCTCATCAGCCTTGCAGCAGTGCTTCCTCACTTGTCTGTCAGGTTACTTTCTCCACCACAGCCCTCGCCCCCCCCCACCGACCACCCTGTCGCACCCATCTCCCGGAAATAAAGACTGCTGGCATCACTCTCCTACTTAAACATCTGGGTGGCTTGTCACTGAAGACTGTGTATGTGCCTTAGGATGTCCGTTTAGAGACTGCTGCAGTCCAGTCCCCCCTCTGGCTCTAAGGGACACCTACCTCAGCCACACGTGGGCCCTCTAGTCACACAGTGGCAGATAAGCCTGCTCTGCAGACAGCCTGGGGTCCATATCTAACCACCACTTCTAGTTAAGTGACTTTCGAAATATTATTTAATCTCTCCGTGTCTCAGTTTCTTTACGAAATGGCTGTAATGATTTTCTAACGAGGATGCTTATTCACTGAACAAATATTTATAGAGTATCTACTGCATGCCAAATGTTAAGAATGCAATAAACATTAGTTCCTTCCCTCTATACCTACTTCCTCTTCACCTTTGTTAATGCAGTGCTTTCTACATGAGCAGGACCCACCTGCCCCGTTCTTGAAGGCAGTTAGTTCAGTAGTCGTTTGTGATATTTACTGAGTGCAGAGCCTTACCGGGAGAGCTGGGGCTGTACCTGGAACCAGTGTTACACAGCGGATTTTGCTGGGTTTCTACTGGGTTCTTCCTCTAGACTGGGAGCTCTTTAGAAAGTAGGAGCAATGTCCTATGTATCTGCATCTGATGCATCTAAATATGCACATAAACACCTCTAAGAGGGAAAAATCACAGTGTTATCTAGCGTTGCCAAGACTTTATGACTCTTAGCATGATTCTCTGGAAATTAATTATAAATAGACTCGTGCTGCAGTGTCCCCAACGTTTTCAGACTGCCTTTCATGTTGTGCCGAATAACTTCCTGCCTCCCTACAATAAAACCTTATTAATTGGATGTATGAAGCACTAGAGAAAATAGGCTTTGATTGAACTGTTTGGATTTTCTAATATTTGTATTAGAAAACAGTTATTGATACATGTCTTTCTCTGATTGACTTATTTCACTCAGCAAAGTACCCTCCAGTTCTATCCACTTCGTTGCAAATGGCAAAAAAAAAGAAGATAGCAGGAGGGGAAGAATAAAGGGGGGGGAATTTGGAGGGGGAGATGAACCATGAGAGACTATGGACTCTGAGAAACAAACTGAGGGTTCTAGAGGGGAGGGGGGTGGGAGGATGGGTTAGCCTGGTGATGGGTATTAAAGAGGGCACGTTCTGCATGGAGCCCTGGGTGTTATACGCAAACAATGAATCATGGATCACTATATCAAAAACTAATGATGTGGGCGCCTGGGTGGCTCAGTCGTTAAGCGTCTGCCTTCGGCTCAGGTCATGATCCCAGAGTCCTGGGATTGAGTCCCACATCGGGCTCCCTGCTCGGCGGGAAGCCTGCTTCTCCCTCTCCCACTCCCCCTGCTTGTGTTCCTGCTCTTGCTGTCTCTCTCTAAAAAAACAAAAACAAAAACAAAAACTAATGATGTAATGTATGGTGATTAACATAATAATTTAAAAAGGGGAAAAAGAAAACAGTTATTGATTAGTTAGTTAGAAAACAGGCCATTGTTAACGTGTATTATTTTGAATAAATGGTTTTGAATTAATGATGTTTACACTACACTTGTTTCTGCTAATATTAGACACATTTCTGTTACTTCTGTTTTTTCATTGTTTTTTGTCTGTCTCCCCTACTAGAAGGTAAATGTTCAAAAAGGCAGGAATCTTGTCTATCTTGCTCACTGCTCTGCCCCCAGAATCTAAAACAGTGCTTAATAATATTTGTGGACTAGATGATGAATAAGGAATGTATACTACATTGTGATTTTTAATATAATACAAATTATTAAAATGTAAAATATGTGCACCAACATGTTTAAGAAATTAGTTGAATTTCTTAATTCAACTAATATTTGTAGATCTAATATTTGTAGATTTGCGGTCCAATATTTGTAGATCTCTCCACTTGTGTGACCCGCTAGCACCTCAAGATATCATGTCTTAATGTCTATTTGAGTTGCCAACCCATATCCTACAGCCAAACCTTTTCCACACTTCTCTGGACCCAATTCCACCACCATTTCTTTCCTCTTTTGAATATGCTCTTGAGAGCTTGTTTGCTTCTTTCCTTACTTGCAAGTTTAGGCCATCTGCTGTGATGTGCTCCACTTCCTCCTTTTCTATTTCAACGTCAACTTTACTCCTGGTTTCCTTTCCATGCCTCCCACTGTTTCACCTACACTTCCTCGTTTCCTAGAATTCTCTTTCCAAGTCCACAGGCTAGAATCCTGCTCATTCTTCACTGCCTGCCGCAGAAACCTTTTGCCCCATGAAGCCTTCTGGGGCCTCGCCAGCCAGAAGTAACCCATCCTTCATCTGACTTTTCTCAGCACTTTATCTACATTTCCTTTAGGGCATCCTAACAAAACTAAGACCAACTTTGTGAAAGCATGGTAGGTGTTGGGAAGGGTAACAGAACATGTTCCAGCCTTTAAGGAGTTTACTATCTAGGAGTGTAGCCCAATGAACAACTATGAAGAATTATCATCAAGAGTGCTGTAGATCTCTTTGTAGAATATAAGCTACTTAGAGCAGGTCTTCGATTTTCTCATCTTTATACTCCACAGAGCATCTCATATGGTGTCATGCACTGAGCAGATGCATGTTTCTAGGTTATTTAAGAAAATTCTGGCTTTCTGCACAAAAAGCGTTTGTCTGCCCTTCTTAGAACATTGTCCAGATGGGAGGTCCTCCACCATCACTCCCAGAATAAGGTAAGTTTTCCTATGATCAGTCAGCAGATACAGATGAGGAAGCTGTGTGCTAAAAAAAAGAGAGAGATTGTTCCTTTTTGTTTTTTTTAAATTACCTGCAAGGAATGCGGACTGAAGCAGAAAAGGGGAAAGAGGTGAAGGATGTGATCATTAAGATGTGCTAAGAAGACCTGAAGAGCTTTGAGCAGGCATATGGTTATTTTCCATAAGAAAAAAGAGGGAGAGAGGGAAAGGGGGGGGAGGAAGAGAGAGAGAGAGAGGAAGGGAAGG
>NW_023270323.1:40923194-40942312 GCF_011800145.1 Mirounga leonina
GAAAGGAAAGGAAAGGAAAGGAAAGGAAAGGAAAGGAAAGGAAAGGAGAAGAGCCTCTGGTAAGAATGCAGTGTTATACCTGTCAGAAACTAATTAGAAGAATTTTTCTTTTTTAAATAAGAAAGATGTGGCATTTTTTTTAAGTGCTTTCCTAATATATGCTTTAGCATGAATGAACCTTGGAAACATTATACTAAATGAAAGAAACCAGTCACAAAAGGCCACATACTATTGATTTCGTGTATATGAAATGTCCAGTTTAGGCAAATCCAGAGACAGAAAGTAGATTAGCACTTGGGGAGAGGGGGAGGAAGTAGGGAATAATTGCTAAGGGGTATGGGATTTCTTTTTGGAGTGGTGAAAATGTTCTGGAATGAGTAGTGTTGGGTGTGTCATTTTGTGACTATGCCAAAACAAAACAAAACAAAACAAAACAAAAAACCTCACTGAATTGTACATTTTAAGTGGATGGATTTTATGGCATGTAAATTATATCTCAATAAAGCTGTACTTTTTATGTAACTATCCTTGACAATAAGAAATTTAATATCCAGGCAAAGAGGTCTCTCTCTACCTTGCTAAGGCCTTCCCCACTCTCCCCTTTATCAAAGCCCTAAACAGCAGGAATTATTTAGCCAATCGTAATGCTAATAATTCAAACTAAAACTAAACTAAATTCAAACTAAAATTAGGGAGACTTTTCTTTCTACTGGAGAAACCATCCTTAAAGTCTACAGAGATCCATTCACATGTCTATTTTTAACTGAGGTACTTAGTGATCTGTTAAGTGGGTCTTTAAGAATACAAAAATTTGTACAGATGTAACTTCTTTTCTCACTTTTACACTTTAGTCGGATAAGGAAGAGCTCATTTATATTTCCAGTGGTGAGTCATACAAGAGCTGACCAGCATAGAAGGTTAGCCAAAAGGCTTCTATTTCTAATAGCCAAAAGGAGGCTATTTCGACAACGTCCAAAATATTAGGTACAAGCCAAAAGTTCAACATTAGAAATGATTAAATTATGATATACCTCCCAATGGAAAAAATATTTTTGAGAGGATAGAGAGTAAAATGGGAAAATGCTCATGAAGTTATCATAAATGTCAAAGAAGATACAGTTTACAAAATATAATCCCAACTTCAACAGATATGTGCATATGTAAGTAAAGACCAGAGGGAAATGCTTAAAATATTAACAGAAGTAGAATTACAAGCTTTGCAAACTTTTGAATACGAGCTTGTGGTTCTTTAATTTTTAATATGTGCTATTTCAACAGAAAATACAAGCATATCATAATGAATGTAAAAGATACAAAAAGGTAATGTGTAGAATTGTTGAATCATCATACTATACATCTGAAACTAATATAACACTGTATGTTAATTAGACTTCAATAAAAAAATATTTTTAAAGATACAAAAGGGCATACAATGAAAGGTAATTCTCTTTCCCATGCCTGTCCTTCATTTCCCTGCCCCAGAGGCAACCACTGTTATGTCGGAGCTTCTTGCATGGGCTTGGAGAGGTAGTTGGTGTGTATACAGGCAGGCATGACCTCCAGCTGGAGCTGGGATGGGATGGGCCCCTGGGTGAGCAGCTACCCCTGGAGAAAAGAGACCAAGGACAGTTCCTTCTAGCTACCTCCCCTCCCCACAAATTCTCTCTAAAACAATCATAACATTTGCCTTTCCACAGCAAAAAAAGCCTAGCCTGATATTTTGGGATTCCTCTGGCCCCACAAGTTTTCCCCATGTTGCTCCCTAATGCCTAAAACCCCTTTAACTGGAATAGAGCTTTTCCCATCCTTCCCATCCTTCCCATCCTACCTTTGCTTATACTATTCCATTCCTCCCTAGTACCGTGCCCTGCTCCCACCAGCCGTCTCCATCCATCCAAATAATACACAGCTTCAGGACTCAGCTCAAAATCTTTCTCATTCATGAGGCCATCCCATGTCCTTCTGGGCCGGAAATAGTCTCTCCCTCCTCTTCTTTCCCATGGCCTTTGGCCATCTACAGGGTGTTAAAGTGTATCATAGTTACATTCAAGCTTGACTTCACTCCCTTACAAAACATGTACGTTCCTGACAGCCATCTTGCCGGACTGAGTCTACCTGCCCCTCCCGACGCCTAGTCCAATCCCTGGCATCCATCATTTAATAATGTTGCTTGGACTCAACCTAACATGCAAACTGTCCCCTAGCAATACCCCTACTTATTCCACAATATCTCGAGTTTAAAAATGCAAATTAGCCCTAGGACATATACTGATTGAGTTGTCCTTTGTCCAGAGATACCTGTATTCAAAGCTTTTCCAAAACTTTGCACCTGCTTTGCAAGACATTCCATTGTGTTCCATTGGCTTGCATTTTGGGGTCTGGGCAGAATGCTTCAAAGGACAAGGAAAAGAAACTGGGGGGAATTAAAAGATCTGTAAACCTTACCTGTGCCAACAAGTTGCAACTAGCACTCCATGTAAGAGATGCCAAGAGGGAGAATCCCTTGTGAGTCAGCCATGGTGCCCATGAAAACAAGGGAAAAACACTTCCAGATGCTTGGCCATCAGGAAACGGCACCGTCATTCCCTCTTAATTTCTGATAGAGTTGGAAAGCCCATAAAGTTCTTTGCAAATTTATTTCTTGAGCTTTCAGCCATGTTTAACTTTTACCCTTTGTATTTTCCCTTCCCAGTTAAAAACTATAAAACTCAGCTCTAATGGGAAGAACAATATAAGCAAGACCACCATTGCTTCTTAAGTTGTTGAACATTTGAAGTTTGAATCTTTGAATCTCCAGGTGGGACACCACAGAGTTCCATTTCCCCTTACAATTCTTTCGCTTCAATTTCTACTGCCACCTTCAATCCCAGTAGCTTCCAAGGTCTGCTTACTCCTCCTTTAAGAACCTGTGTTATGGGGCGCCTGGGTGGCTCAGTCGGTTAGGTGTCTGCCTTCAGCTCAGGTCATGATCCCAGGGTCCTGGGATCGAGCCCTGAATCAGGCTCTTTGCTCAGCGGGGTCTGCTTCTCCCTCTCACTTTCCCTCTGTGCTCTCCCTCTCTCTTTCTCTCTCTCAAATAAATAAATATTAAAAAAAAAGAACCTGTGGGGCTCCCTGCTCAGCAGGGAGTCTGCTTCTCCCTCTCCCACTCCCCGTTTGTGTTCCCTCTCTCGCTGTGTCTTTCTCTGTCAAATAAATAAATAAAATCTTTAAAAAAAAAAAAAAAGATATTGTATAAAAAAAAGAACCTGTGTTGTGCATATCCAACAAACATTTCCTTACCCCTTAGCACAGCTGAGACAAGATAGAATTTTCACGAAGACTTTACAAAATGCCAAAGGGCAAACAAGGGAAGTAAGTACAAAAAAACATAAGTAACAGTCTAGCTCAGGGGCTCTCAAACAGGCTTCCCCAGAGGACATTTGGCAACGTCTGGGGACATTTTTATTGTCACAACGGGGGAGACGCTCTTGATATCCAGTGAATAGAGCATTCGATCTCTCCCTGTTTTCAGTACCTGCAGTATGATATTGCTAACTCTACTACAGTGTCCACAATAGCCCCCCTGCAACAAAGAATTATCCAGTCCCAAAAGCCAATAATGGTGAAGTTGAGAATCTCTGGTCACAGGTTAAAAACCAAGAGAAAAAAGAGGTCCCAGCCCTTTAAGGGAGTAGAGAATAGCTATCTCAGATGGCAATTAGAATCAGAAGGCTGGGCATCAGAGAGAAAGTGGCCACACGGAGGATATGGTGTAGACATCCTTCTCATAGCCTCTCCCTAATCATCTTGACAGTGGGCATGTCCAAGAGGAAGAAAGAACCCCATTTTGTTCCTCCCCTACACTTCTCCCACCCAGTTCTGGGATCCAGGCCTCTTGCCCCGTGGATGACACAATGAATTATCTTGCCCTTTAGGTATGACTTCACTCCTTAGCACATGACAGTGGCTTGACCCTTATGTCCAACAGCATAAACATACATTATGCAAAACAATTATCATTGCATTGACATAACACCAGTGCTCCGTTGGAAGTCATTCAACAAGTCTTGGGGCCAAGCCCTGTGGTAGGTGCCGGATAAGGCCCACTGAGCAAGATAGGTATGGATGATAAAAATGAATCAAGGGGCGCCTGGGTGGCTCAGTTGGTTAAGCGACTGCCTTTGGCTCAGGTCATGATCCTGGAGTCCCGGGATCGAGTCCCACATCGGGGTCCCTGCTCGGGGGAGTCTGCTTCTCCCTCTGACCCTCCTCCCTCTCATGCTCTCTGTCTCTCATTCTCTCTCACTCAAATAAATAAATAAAATCTTTAAAAAAAATGAATCAAGAAGTTGGCGATTATCATTAACTGTGTGCCAGGCGCAGTGCGGTCTGCTGTATGTACATAATTTCAACTAATTATGACAATAATCCCATATGTTTAAAGTTGAGAAAATAGGATCAGAGAGGTTGGATAACTTTCCTGATAGTCATGCTTTTTTTACGGTGTGGAGGCAAGTTTCAAATCCAAATCTGAGTGAGGCCATACCCTAAGCTCATAAGCCCTTGTCGGATGGGGATGTCAAGAGGCATGTTTAGAGCACCAGCCTCCTGTGGGGTGAGCATAAATGTTCCACCCTTCCATGGCAACGGCGGGAGGGGCAATGAGAGGGGGTGAGGGCTGCTGACTCCCGATTCTCCTTGCTCCTCCAGAATGTACACTGACTCGCTTGCACTAAGCATCTCTTTTCTGCCCCTGAGGTTATAGCCAGAGGGAGCAATCAAGGCCTGCTCACACATGTGCCCACATCTGCCAGCCTGCTACTAGCAACAGTAGAATGCTCTTTTGGAAGAGCCAGAAGATAAGAAATGAAAATGTCTCTAAGTGGTGACCAGACTCAGGCAAGAGGAAGCTCTAAAATATCAGACAAGAGGAGCCAAGGAAAGAATAGAGAAATGAATCTGCCAGAAAATAAATTTGTTAAATGTAACCCAAAAGAGGGATGCAAAACTCAATCTTCACAAATGTTATAGAAAGAGTCCAACATGATCATCTGTGACTCATGGAGCATGGAGCTCACAGGTCTGTACCCTGCTTTAAATACCAGCTCTGTGGTCAGGAATGGCTGGTCCAGAATAGTCTGGACCCAGGCAAGAGGGTACAATTGCTCCTGGTAATTGGGTAAATGCTTTTTCAACCCTAGAAAAGATTGGAATTGAATAGAGATCCAGAAGCAAATCAAAGCCAGAGACAACAGTTTTCTATTCACTTTGGGAATCAGTTTTGTAATCCCTCGGACCATCTGCAGGTGCTCTGGAAAGGGACAGAAAATACGGCGGATGAGAAAATCTGACGGATTAGATTTGTGACTTCAGTATGAAAGGTGTAATTGGTTTCTCACTTGTAATTTTAAGTTGAAAAGCAAAAGAAAACTTGATGAAATATTTAACCAGTACTGAAATATTTAAGAGAACAAAAAGATAACTATGTTTACAAATTTAATTTATTGAATGTACAAGAGTTATCTAAGTGCTCAGAAAGGTTTTGCTCGCTAGGTCATAAATTTGTCTTGTCAGACATTTGAAAAGCACTTAATAAAATTAAATATATTATATATATATAAATAGACTTTAAAATGTTTAAGGGAATTTAATTAAGTTTGTAACTGGGACCGATGTTTGGGGGAAATTAATCTGTTCAAATTGATTTAATCTAACATTACCCTGATCTTGTTTTATTAGGTTTATAAAAAGTCTAACAAGATTTCTAAATTTAACACAAAGGTTTAAGAAAAAGAAATTTTAATATTTATGACTTTAAAATAGTTGGAATTTCAAATACAAAAAAAAAATGTAAATAGTCCTCTCCAGACAAAAAGACCGCTCCTTGAACATTAAAAAACTCAGGTAACAAACAGATCGTGAGGAGGAGGAATGCTTCCCAAGCTTTTTCAAGGACTCCAGAAGGATGGGTGGCAGAAGTGACCGCTTCCACCATCTTTAGGTTTTTTTAAATCTAAAAAGTAGATTTTACATCCCATTCTGTCATACATTTTTCCATATGAAAATTATTTCCCCTAAAAACCCTCCAGAAAAAGTGACATTCCACTAAGAGGCACCATGCTTATCCTGCAGTTTCATATACTTCCTGGCTTTCTTTGTCCCTCTAGGGGACAAGCACCCTTGTTGGAGAAGCAAAAGCTTAGTCTGTCAACCCAGCTCTGCTGGAGAACGTCCTTCACAAGTGCACGCACTAACAGGTACCCTCTCGCCCCAGCACCCACACCTCTAACTCCATCCCAGGGTTTCTATTGCAAGAGAAATCTGTCCTGTTCAGATGACCTTGGTTCATGGATCCCTGCTGAGGGCAAAAGGGGAGTTGATAATAAGCCAGACCTCTCACGTCTGCATCCCCAGCCACTGGCTTCGAGTCCTCCAGATGACCTTGGGTTTCCCTGGCCTGCAATGGAAACCACCTGTGCTGGTTATTAAGGCATTGCTTCTCGGTTCCAAACCCACCTTTTCGTAAGCGGTGATGTGGGGGCTGGACTCGACAAACAATTTTTTCTTTTGCCTGCTTGGTCCCCTATTGGGTTCTGCCACTAGAGACTGCAGAGCTACCCGTGGCCTTTTGCCCCAGCCGCTGGAGTGTTCCAGACTCCTGCTTTTTCCTATGTGCCCAGAATTGGCCTCATTTTAGCCCCTCAGTGGTCCTGGGACAGGGCTTCTTTCTCAGTTATCTACATCCCAGCTCCAAGAGGCCCGTCCTCTGAATTTCTGGGTTCTGAACCTCCCAACCTCTTCCTTTTGTTCCAGCAGCCCTGGGGGGTGGTGCTTGTCTGAGGCAGTGTGCCCTTTCTGCTCCTTCAGCCCTCCCACACCTAGTCTCTATATTAAAGTCTCTCTCTTGGAATAGCCAATGTAGCTTCTGTTTTCCTGGCTGAATCTCACCCAGTACATTAACTCCACTCCCTGTTGCCCACCCCCACTGCCCCCATTAAGAGGGCCTTCAAGTAGCCCTGCGAGATTTGAGGAAGAGGAGTCCCAGGCTTAGAGCGCACGGGAGTCTATCCTCACCAGAGTCCCATAGTCTGGCAGGCAAGCCCCAGTGCGTAGCTGGATGCTCTAGAATTTGTTTCAATCTCAGGGGAAGTGCCCTCTATATATCTTTGGGGAATGAAAAAAAAAAAGTTTCATTCAAAAAGCTATATATTCAATTTAGGAAAATCCTTGGGAAGAATCTTACAAAAGTCCTGGAGCTCATATTGTTATAATGTTTCTTAAGTTTATACCTGACTTGGAGTCCTCAAAAATCCCATGGGGGAGGGCGCCTGGGTGGCTCAGTTGGTTAAGTGTCTGCCGGAGTCCCAGGATCGAACCCTGCGTCAGGCTCCCCACTCAGCAGGGAGTCAGCTTCTCCCTCTGCCCTTCACCTCACTCGTGCGTGCTCTCTCTCTTTCTTTCTCTCTCTCAAATAATAAATAAAATCTTAAAAAAAAAAAAATCCCATGAGGGAGGGAGGGTGGGCATATCATCTCCATTTTACCAAGAAGAACCTAAAGGGAGTTCCCTTTCTTGCCATGCTCTCACCTAGCCCAACCAGGGGCAGAACGCTGTCTCTTTATTTCTTCTCTGTTCTGTCTCCAGGACATGCTTAATACCATGGCTTTGCTTTACTTTTCTATTACTGTACAACAAATACCACAAGCTCAGTAGCTTAAAACAATACCCATTTATTAGTTCATTGTTCTGTAGGTCATGTGCCCAGCAAGCCATGGCTGGGCTCTCTGCTCTGGGCATCGCAAGACTGTAATCAAGGTGTCAGCTGGCTTGACACAAGGAAAATTTGTTTCCAAGATCATTCTTGTCATTGGTGGAAGACAGGCCCTTGCCACCGTGGGACTGAGGTCCCTTTTTCGCTGCTGTCAGCTGGGGGCCACGCTTAGCTGCTAGAAGCTGTCCACGTTCCCTGCCACTCCTCCATCCTCAAGCCAGCCCCACCCCTTCAATCTCTCTTGTGCTTCTAATCTCTGACTTCCTCTTCTGTCACCAGCCTGAGAAAACTCTCCACTTTTAAAGGGTTCCCGTGATTAGGTCCTGCCCCCCTGGATAATCAGTTGTGTGGTATAATCTAATCTAATCACAGGAGTAAAATCCACCTAATCCATAATCCTGGGATTCTGCAGGATGTGTATGCCAAGGACAGGATGTCTTGGCAGCTTCTCGAAATTCTCCCGTCAGTGTTATCTGCACACTCCTGCGTCAAAATAACCTAAGATACTGGTTAACAATGGAAATTCTCAGGTCACACCACAGACCCCTGAACCAATCTCTGGGGGCACGGGGTCTAGGAATCTGCACTTTACTTCTCGGATCATTCTGATGCTCACTCAAATTTGAGAATCTAGGGGTGCCTGGCTGGCTAGATTGGAGGAACATGTGACTCTTGATCTCGGGGTTTTAAGTTTGAACCATGTTGGGTGTAGAGATTACTTAAAAACGAAACCTTTTTAAAAATTTTGAGAATCCAAAATCTGAGCTTAACATTTCGTCAGCTTGGGATCAAATACAGCATGATAGCCACTTAGAAGTGAGGGTTATAAGGACTCTAATGGATGGTGTGATGCACCATCCAAATGCCTGAGTTATGACCTATGCACTCATTTCCCAGCCACTGAGAGTGCTGGGTCCGGACAACTCCCAGCTGAGTCCCTCTCCAGGAATTGCCCTCCCATGAAGGGAATGGAGGTGTCCAAGGTCATGTCCTCCCTACAGCAGCAGCCCCCTTCCAGTGAAGGGTCCACCAGGGAAACAAAGATCTACCTCTTCCTTGCTTCAATTGGGAACATATCCCAAGGGCCATCTCAGCATTGGGTCTCCCTCTGGGATTGTCTGAGGCCATTGCTGTAGGTGTGGATCCACGTCTCTGTCTGCCCCACCCTGTGCTCCTCACGTTTTCAATGGCTTTCGAGAGCATTCCTCAGGAAACTCCGGCTTTCAAATCTCCGTCTCAGAGTCTGTTTCCAGAGTCTAACCTAGGTAGCCTGGCATCATTTGTCTGAGATCCGTAGCTCTACTTCCATTTCTGTCTAGGTCTACTGCCACTGCTTTCATCCAAGCCACCACCTCTCTGTCTTGGTCATCTTTGTCTGCTGTTGTGGCCACTTCCCTTCCCCCATCACATTCCACACTCCACACAGCAACCCCAGACAATTACAACAGCTCTTATTACTTTATTTGTTTACAGTCTAATTCCTCCATTGCAATGCAAGCTTGAGGAGGGCAGGGACTGTTTTTTGTGGTTGACCTTCTTCACACTGTATCCCTGGCATAGAGTAAATGTCAATGAAAGCTTGTTGAACCAATTAATAGATTAAAGAACCAACCTCCCACTGATAACCAGAAGAAACCATAAGATACTCCAGTACAACAAACTAAGTTTAGAAAACACCCTTTGTGCTTTCTTTCCCAGAATTAATGATATAAAGTCCACAGAGTTGCTTTCATATCGGGATTTTCTTCTGGAAACTTCCCTTCAATACCTAGGATTTGGGGTTACCCTTAGAAAATGTCTGAGAAAGGAAAACATTTGGGCCTCTAAGTCACGTTGGATTTTAGCATCTGACTGTCATATTTTTTTCTTTTTTATAATAGTTACATGCCAGCAAAATACGTTATAATAGTCATATCTGAAATGGAAATCTTACTCTCTCAATGACTGGCAAAATTAGTGGTGTTGTTTCTTGGGTGGGATGGAAAAAAATCATTTATGGATAGATTCAATAGAAGACTCTTCAGGAAGATATGTGAGCCTCCTCTTGCAAATTCTAGAAACTTCAACATAGCTATAGTGGGTTTATTTAAAATGGAGTATATCTGGGGGTGCCTGGGTGACTTGGTCAGTTAAGCGTCAGACTCTTGATCTCGGCTCAGGTCTTGAGCTCAGGGTGGTGGGTTTGGGCCCTGTGTTGGTTAAACGCTGGGCACGGAGCCTACAAAATAAATAAGTAAATAAATAAACAAATAAAATGGAGTATATCTGTATAATGTAACTTGTCAAGTGAACTTGAGAAATGAAAACACTTAACTCGCTTTTACTGATAACTTCCTTTTTAGAAACATTCTAATCCTAACTGCAGTGATTAGTCAGGAATGGGGCACACCGTCACTGAAATCGTCATTCCTGAAACAGGCTTTAGGAAAGGACAGTTTTGTGATACAAGTGCAATTTTGGAATGACTATTATTAAGGAAGAAAAAATATTCTCTGGGTAGTCAGAATGATTCAGACTCCAAAAGTATGACAGGATTTAGAAGCAGTAATTTACCAGCCTCGGCTTCCTCAAGAGGAAAAAAATCCTTGAGAATAAATAAATAAATATATTTTATATGGTAACCGTATATATAATACATAATATATATTGTAATATATATAGTAGTTAGATACATATAATACGTAAAAGCTAATGCCAAAAAGTGCATGACACCACCATCCATTTAAAAGCAAAAATTTTTTAAAGAAGAAAAAAGGAATAAAAGCAAAAATTTGAGGACGTGAAAAAAACAACCACCCCATTCATTGACCACAGCAATTTCATGTGACACATAGAGAATGAAATCCCAGTCTGGGTACTTGGAACCATCGCCGTGCACAGAGCGTCTTCATCAGGTATTACAGCAGGTTACAAAGTAGCAAATAATAGAAGCACACATCTTGGGGTCCCATGGACCTAGTTATTCCTGCCTGGGAGCCAACATCAGACAAAATGCGCTGAAATTGATTAGACCCCATACCCAAGGAAGAGATTGGAAACATTGTCAGAGAATTGGCTATATAAATGGACTTTAACACCAGTCATACTGCCCATATTCTCATACTTTCAACGAACGAGTCATTCCAGTGCAATTAAGTTGCTCCAGCATATAAAACAGAACTACCCAATATATTCTATAACATAACTGGTAGCCAACCCTGACATGACTAGGGCCCAAAATGAAAAATAGGAATACAGCATTTCTTCTGGAGAGCCTTTTGGTTTTTATTAGCCAAATGAAGTATGCGTGTACCCTCTGACTCGGAAATTAACTGCTGAGTGTATATCCTGGGGATATTCCCACCCAGAGGAACTTCAGAGGTGGGGAGGCCCGAACTCACACACTGTGATGGTTCTGAGTCCCTGAGGCGTGGATACCCAAAGCTGGCCTGCCAGGGCATCTCAGGGCTGACTGGCACCTAAGAGAGGGATCTTGGGGGCCTGAATGATTGTGATGTTGGTTAGGCAAGGCCAGTTTTGGTGTGGCACAGGAGGATCATCCTGCTTAGGAGAACCATCAGGCCAGCACTGCCCCTAATATTTGAGAGGTTCATGCCATAGTATAAATGAAAGCCTACATACCGTATCTCTATTTGGAAAGTATAAATCAAGCTACATTACAGCCTCGCCCTCGTGCCTGATGTGGTCACAGCATTCCCCAGGGATTGTCCTTGCAACCTGGAGGCTGAAGGAGCCACACTGTCACCCCCTGCCTGCAAGTGGGAACCCAGTTCCCCTGGGCTGGGCAGGAGAGACGGGCCCAGCAGCCAAGGCTCTGGACACAGACTCTGAGTGAATTCACCTGCCTGGACCAGGGACAGGTACTGACCTGGACCACATTTCCTGGGGAGTTCTCAGAGGCAAGAGGATTCCATTGTCAAAGTGCTTTGGGAAATGCTACACACCAATTTCTGTGCCCACTCCCTTGGAGAGTCAGTTTATATTATAGTGTAGAGTAATGGTTGTGATACATCATATGATAAGAAAATCTGCTCGACATTGTTTAACTCAGCATTTCCCAGGTGGAGCACTTTTGGGGGGAAACTTCTTTTTTTTTTTCTTAAGACTTAGTAATATCCCAGAGCATCAGTTCCTCTCTTTTTTTTTTTTTTTTTAATTTATTTATTTGACAGAGAGAGCACAAGTAGGTAGAGTGGCAGGCAGAGGGGAAGGGAGAAGCAGGCTCTCTGCTGAGCAGGGAGCCTGATGCGGGGCTCGATCCTAGGACCCTGGGATCATGACCTGAGTCGAAGGCAGCCACTTAACCGACTGAGCCACCCAGGCGCCCCCAGTTCCTCTCTTTTCTGTCTCAGCCCAAGCCCCTGCTTTCCGGAAAACACACACACACACAGCTATATATATACGGACACACAGACAGACACACAATACATACAAAGACATATACATATATAGACACACAGACAGACACGCACAGACACACAGACAGACATACATACACAGATACAGAGTGTGGCTTTCACAGTGAAGGCACATTTATATATCTAGACTCTGGAAAGTGCTACACTGAGAAATGCTTCTTTGTGTCACAAGACAACTTCAGGGAAGACCAGACCTCTAACCCTACCCATTTACAACCCCTTGATGAAAAGAGATGGAATTATCTGGATTGAGCTTGGAACAACTCAACCTGGATTGGGTTTTTGATAGTTCATACACGTTTTTGAGATGGAATAACCTAGCTTTGGGGAAATGTACTAACATCAGGCCATGATATGATTATCTTACTGAGGCCAGACATAGGGCCAGACCATTTTCTCCTGTACATGTCCCCAGTAAGAAATGAGCATTTCCAACCCTTAATCATCCATGCAATAGAATAATTGTCTGCAGCAAAGAGGCCAAAGACAGAAGTGAGGAAGAAGCTCCCTTTTCTCTCTAGGGATGGGAGACAGTTGGCACAAACCCTGAAGCATTTAGAACGTTCGGTAGAGAGTGAGCTGCCCCAGCCTAGGGAAGGGAGGCCCGGGATTAGGCAGGGAGCCAGAGGATTATTAGAGAAACTGAGTCCTTCTGGTCTTTCTCTGCTGTGTTGTACATCCCTTTGATTGTCATCAAATCTTCAGGAAACTACCTTTAAAACAGAGTCATGGGGAGTGAAGATATAGGAATGTGAGCAGCATCCCCTTCACCTACTCACAGCGGTGAAAATACCATCAGTTCACAGTAGAAGACCACCTTAGCCAACAGAAAAGACTCTGTGAGGGTCAGCCACAGACAAGGTCACAGCAAGAGGAACAGGTGAGAAGACAGGTAAAGCCATCTTGGGCATGGCTCAGAAATCACTAAGGGGCAGCCAGCAAGGGATTGATTTCCGGTAATAATAATTTGAATTACAAGTAGGACAGATCAATTCAGATAATTGAAAAAGAGAGCCACGTAGCTTATACCTAATCTTGAGATACTCATTCAGTTTGGGGATTAAACTTCGAAAACATCACCCTAAATCATACATGATGGTTTTTCATCCACAGCTGGCGTAGTACAATTCTTAAATAGGTGGCTGGGTATTTAAAAATTCTGTTCCTATATTTGAAAAATGGGACAACTTTATACTCCCAAAAGCCAACTCGCCTCAAAGCCATAATAAGAAAGAACCCTTTCAAAAGATACCTACCTAAGTCTCTCGTGCTCCTGAGACATTAAAATAATCAAATGAGATTGTACAGTACCTGATCAATGACCTTGCTCATAATACTCCTTCCAAAATGCATTCAGGCTTGCTGCTAATAACAGCCATGAATCACATGAACCACACAGAAGACTGGGCAAGGGGTAATTATATCAAGTAATAAAAGTGAGAAATAACCAGCCATTAGAACTGGGAAGCTATTTTTATACAAAGTACAGGATCAGGGTGACATATTTAGGATGGAGCCATTTATGTATAAGCAGCGAAAGGAGGAAAATCTGATCCCAAAGTAAATGATTCTCCCATATAAAACCAAGGAGGACTTAATGCTCGAAGCCAGCCCTGGTGTGGGACAGGGTCCAGGGACAACCATGCCATCCACAGCAACTGACTGGGGTATCCTTAGTAAGTCACTCAGCCTCTCTAGCATTCAGTTTCAGCCGCAAAAGATGAAATTAGAATACTCTCTTAGTTCATTACTAGCTCCAAATTTCTCTTTATAATTGATACAGAATTCATTCAATACTTAGGAAGCAAAAAAAAAAAAAAACAAAAAAAAAACAACCAACCCTGAAATTGCTTATGATCATCCGTTCTTTTCTTTTTTTAATTTTAAGTAATCTCTCCACCCAACATGGGGCTTGAACTCACAATCCTGAAATCAAGAGTCACAGAAAACTTGCTTTATACCAATATTGACTATATATTATCTCATTTCATCTTCATGACAGTTTTTGGTTGGGAAGAAAGGGTATCTTTCCTTAGGAAGAGAAACCAACCCCAATAGAAAGTAAGGCAATAAAGAATACCAGATAATCCCTATAAATGAATTTCCCTTATTGACTCTTGCCCAGTTAAATAAATGATTAAGATAATTGTATGCATTCTTTGTACATTTTCTTTCTTCTTTTGAAGTAGGGAGATAAATAAAAGGAGAAATAAATTTCATAAATTCAACATAGTTGCATAATATAGCACACTCGCTTTAGAAGTAAGCGAATTGAAACAGCAAAACAAACAAACAAACAAAAAACCAGAATTAAGACATTCCTTGGGTACATAAAACTTGCCAAGCCATAATTTAAGTGTATATTTCATCTTGTGTATGCCAACCAACACTCCAGACAAAGATACTCTCAGCTGCAATAGAAAATGAAGATCTCTTATACCTCACACTTTACGCATAAACTCTCTATTTCATGATGTTTGGGTTTCTCCCCTTCGATGTGCCAAGGGCAGGGGAAGACTAATAAAAAGTTTGAAACTCCAGGTTGCTAGGACACATTATCCATTTATTTTGAAGTACAAATCTCCATTCTTGCTCAGGCTGGGATAAATTATCATTACTAAGAAATCTTTAGAAATAACAGTCAGTTCTCAAAGTACTTTCCCCAGAATATTTATTCAAATAGCACTGTTCTAGAAAGGCTCCATGTTCTTTATTCTTAGTAACTTGGACGGTGTACAGACAGTCCTATGAGCTAGCATTTGGTAAACCATTTACACCCTAGTGGTAGTTTATCCACCAGAGAAGAGAAGTTTAGAGATATTTTGAAACTTCAGAGTGAAAATAGACTTTGGACTTTGGAAGGGTGGGGTGAAATGAATGGAATTTTTTCCAATATTTATCTTTAGTATCCTTTCAGATCTAAAGTCATTTTGTCCGGGAACATAAAGATTGAATTATGATTAGTGTACTTACCAAACTATCATGTGTGATGTCTTATATTTTAAACTATAATTTGTTTAGATATTTTTCAATATATTACTTGAGGGTTCTTTTCAACATTCCTATATTGCCAAACTGAAAGAAATCCAGCACCTTCAGGTTTTGCTAAAAGCAAGCCAAAATCTACAGAGGAGAAGAGAGGAAAGAAGGATTTTAGAGCACTTACTGGATGCAGGTGCTATACATAGGTGATCGCATAGATTACCTCATAGAACCCTTGAGAGGTGGGATTGTTGGCCCATTTTACAGGTGAGGAAGGGGAGGCTTAGAGCAGTCTAAGCAGGTCACGCCGCTAGTAAGTGGTAGAAGTGGGTCGGAAGTCAGTCTACTGGACTCCACAGACTGCTTCTTCTCTCCCATTGCTCAATGACTGTGGGGGGCCATTAGCCACCAGGGGCCTGCGGAAAGAGTGTGTTTGTCCACTACCTTCACACATCATCCAAGGAATTGAAATGCCATTAATCCTTTTCTGCCTCCACTGCCTCAATGGCGCCCGTGGAAAAACTTGTGGGGGGCAAAAAAAAGCAGCACGTTCTGAAGCTCACCCTTGATGGCATTCACCCTGTAGAAGATGAAATCATGGATGCCCTCCATTTTGAAGAATTTTGAGGGGAAAGAATCAGAGTGAATGGAACAGCTGGACATCTTGGTGGAGGGGTTGTATACGTTGAAAGGAGCAAGAGCAAGATTACTATAACTTCTGATGTGACCTTTTCCAAATAGTACTTGAAGTATCTCACCAAAAAATATTTGAAGAAGAATAATCTACATGCTTGGTTGCACATAGTTGCTAACAGGAAAGAGAGTTAGCAATTACATTACTTCTAGATTAACAACGATGAAGAAGAGGAGGAAGATAAGATTAAAAGTCGTTTACCTAGAATGTTCTGCATGAGTTCTTGAATAAAACTTGGGAACAAAACCAAAACCAACCAAAAGTGCCATTAACACCTCACCATGTATCAGCGAGCTCCTACCACGTGATTCTGATTCTGTGAATCTCTGATGCAAAAGGTTCATTAGTGGGGGACAGTTGCCCCACATGAAGAGGGTCAGCTCCTTAGCCAGACAACCCAGGGAAGTGTCTCCAGGGTAGCCCTGCTCAGGCAGGGATGAAAGCCGTCACAAGTCCAACTCCTGCTAGCCGCTGGGCCAGCTGTTGCATTCAAGAAATGTCAGCCCTAGAAAAAGCATAGTCATGTGGTTCCAGGAAAGTGATTCTAATTTTCCACTCTACTAATTGAAAATGTCACTTCCTTCCTGATATCAGGAGTAGGGCCATGACACACACCTGGCCAATCATAGTCCTGTTTCCCTAGACACAACGGGTGATCCAGGAGTGGGCAATGACCCAAGTAGAGCCAGAGATTTTTCCTGAGTCTGATATGTAGATAATGGGAAAAAGAAGTTCCAAGTTGGGAGGCTGTGATATTTCGGCTGCCTGTAGCCATCTTTCCTACCATGCCCCTGGGAGAGAAAGCATCTCTGCAAAAGGAAATGAGAGATGAGAAACAGAGTGAGGAAGCAAGAAAGTTCTGGCAGTGCCCAGTCCTGGGAACAGGCACTGGAACATGTAAGCTCCTTCTCTAGTCCTAGGAACTAGCCCAGAAACCGTCTCAGTTATGTGGACCAGTACATCCTCTTCTGCTTTTAAACCAACTGGGGTGGTTTTCTGTCCCCTGGACTTGACAGAGCTTTGATTAACGCACTTGGTTACCTTTCCCAGGAACTGAAATTCCCTTGGTTTTCCACCATGTCCCTTGCACCTCCTTGGCCTGGTTTAGCTTACAACTTCCTCCAATGAACCCCTTGAACATGAGCCGTCTTGCCACACTTCTATCCATCTCTTGAGTCATGCAGAAACAAATCACCCCGAAGAGACAAGGGCACTGTATTCCAGATAAAATATTTAGGGATACACAGGATAGCGATGCCATGCAATGCCACATAGAGTGATGATTTATGGTCTGTCTGCAGAGCTGGGCAAATCCCAGGTATGGGATGACAGTTGAGGGGCCTCTGTGGTGCTAGCTCCTTCTATTTCGGTCTGGAATCCCTCCTCAAGGAATTCCAGCCTTATTATCTGGTTTCACTTTTAAGGTGGAACATTTTGTATATGTCTTTACAGAATGTGTGCTGATTACTTACTTTCCATATGTGTTTCCACCAGGTTTCTCAACAGCAGCACTATTAACCTTTTGGACCAGATGATTCTTTGTTTTGGGAGCTGTCCTGTGCGTTGTAAGATGGTTAGCTGGCCTCTACCCACTAGCTGTCAGTAGCACCTTCTTCCATTCATCACAATCAAAACTGTGTTTGCGCATTGCCAAGTATTCCCTGAGGGACAAAACTGCCCCTAGTTGACAACCACTGGTTTAGAGAAATCACCAAGTGTGTACATTTGGTCTTTGGAAGATACTTTTTTCTTCCATCATTGTCCTCAAAAAAGCACATGCTAGTTCACCATCTATATATCTTTTTTTTTTTTTTTTTTTTGTGAGAAAGAAGGGGGCAGGGCAGAGGGAGAAGGAGAAAGAGAGGAGGGGCCCGATCGGAGCCGAAATCAAGAGTGGGACGCTTACCCAACTGCACCACCCAGGCACACCGCCACCATCTATCTTTAAACTCCCAAATATTTGAGAACGTTTCTCTAGCACTTTCTAGACTTAGGCCATTATTTCAGGTAAGTTTCTGTAACTCATTTATACATTCGATCATGCAAACACATATGCACAGGCATTTTCCCGAGCTTTCATTCCACAGGCCTCTGATCGGACTACCCCGTATTTCATAATTGCCTCAGTCACAATAACTGTAGCTTATAAAAAGACTCCAATCAAGGTCTGATGCCAGTGCCCAACTTTTTTCCAAAACTGACCCTTGTGTCCCCATATTTATTCCTGCACGGTCCAACATTGAAGTCAATCTTCAACATGACCTTATTCTCTATTAAGTTTGTCAGGTTTAGCAAATAAAAATGCAGGACACCCAGTTTAATTTGAATTTCACATAAACAATGAATAATCTTTTAGTATAAGCATGTTCCAGATGTTGCTAAACACCGTACAAATACACAAAACAGCCCTGACAACAAAGAATTATACAGTCTACAGATTGCGTGAGACATACCTACATTTGATCTGGCCATCCTATATCACTATCCACTCTTGTCTTGAATCGCCGGTTTGTGTCACCAGAGTCTTTTCCTGCTTAGAACCGTAAGGACATCGCTTTGCCCAGAGTTGCCTTTGTGAGCAGTGTGCTTGTCAAATTCTGGGTTACTCAGGATTTCAGCCAGGGTCCAACCAGGAACCCAGAAAGCAACTGGAATTTTAATGTAGGGAATTGGATATACAGATGATGTAAGAGGCTTGAAAAACAGTCAGAAAATAATGAAGTAACTCGCAGATTAGCAAGTGTAATGTTTATTCCCACCCATAGGCTGGAGGGACAAAAGAAGGAGAAGTGACTGGAGCCAGCGCTTGAGGTCACGTGGGGGACCAGGAACTTGAAAACAGGCTGATGCTGTGGAAGCCGGGGCCAAGAAGAAAGACAGTGCCTGTCTTCACCTAAGGAGAAAAAGAGGGGGAGAAATACCCGGGCCCCTCCCACCAACCCATTTCCTCCCAGTGCTCCCACTGGCCAAACACAGCCAGAAACTAGCTAAGAGAGCTGAGAACTGTAACCAGTCTAAAACAGTCTGAGATCACTGACGCTGATCAGCAGGGTCCCTTCTCAGGAGCAGGCTCTCTCTTCTAGCTCCACAGAGCCCAGGAGAGGTGGAATCTTCCTGTCGTTGGGATTCAGATGAAGCCTTGGTAGCTACTGCCTCCCTCACTCACCAGGGCTACTCGTGGAACCTGCTTAAGATTCTCTCTCCTTGGGCGCCTGGGTGGCTCAGTTGGTTGAGCGACTGCCTTCGGCTCAGGTCATGATCCTGGAGTCCC